>NW_027464475.1:0-109752 GCF_050947455.1 Rhinoderma darwinii
TTGGTGTCCATATCTACCTAAATGTGATTCTCCATGATCCGACTGGGGCGTAGCGCGCCACATTCCTCTTCATCCTACGGAGGCGCGTTCTTCTGGTACCAATATTAGTACACTATTCCTCTTCTTCCTACAACAAATTACCCATTCTTTGCCCACAATGTGAGAAAGAATTAGGGGCACAACGCCAATTCGAACTGAAACACATTCGCCGACACAACTTGCGACAAACTTCTATATATTCTGGACTATCAGGCTGAGAAAAATGTATTTAACAACATGTATATAAGCCTTCAGGACATTCACACATGCTGTTAAAAGAAAAAAATCCGGCCTCCTCCTACCCCTTCAGCCGGCCATTCCATCTCCAGAATTGGTGCATTTTTTAGAAGTGTTATCACACAAAAATTTCTATCATGTAGGTGAAAGATAGGAAAGTGCCTGATGGCCCAGAAAGTACGACGCTCTCGAACGCAATTGGTGTCCATATCTACCTAAATGTGATTCTCCATGATCCGACTGGGGCGTAGCGCGCCACATTCCTCTTCATCCTACGGAGGCGCGTTCTTCTGGTACCAATATTAGTACACTATTCCTCTTCTTCCTACAACAAATTACCCATTCTTTGCCCACAATGTGAGGAAAGAATTAGGGGCACAACGCCAATTCGAACTGAAACACATTCGCCGACTCAACTTGCTGACAAACTTCTATATATTCTGGACTATCAGGCTGAGAAAAATGTATTTAACAACATGTATATAAGCCTTCAGGACATTCACACATGCTGTTAAAAGAAAAAAATCCGGCCTCTCCTACCCCTTCAGCCGGCCATTCCATCTCCAGAATTGGTGCATTTTTTAGAAATGTTATCACACCAAAAATTCCTATCATGTAGGTGAAAGATAGGAAAGTGCCTGATGGCCCAGAAAGTACGACGCTCTCGAACGCAATTGGTGTCCATATCTACCTAAATGTGATTCTCCATGATCCGACTGGGGCGTAGCGCGCCACATTCCTCTTCATCCTACGGAGGCGCGTTCTTCTGGTACCAATATTAGTACACTATTCCTCTTCTTCCTACAACAAATTACCCATTCTTTGCCCACAATGTGAGAAAGAATTAGGGCACAACGCCAATTCGAACTGAAACACATTCGCCGACTCAACTTGTGACAAACTTCTATAAATTCTGGACTATCAGGCTGAGAAAAATGTATTTAACAACATGTATATAAGCCTTCAGGACATTCACACATGCTGTTAAAAGAAAAAAAATCCGGCCTCCTCCTACCCCTTCAGCCGGCCATTCCATCTCCAGAATTGGTGCATTTTTAGAAGTGTTATCACATCCAAAAATTCCTATCATGTAGGTGAAGGATAGGAAAGTGCCTGATGGCCCAGAAAGTACGACGCTCTCGAACGCAATTGGTGTCCATATCTACCTAAATGTGATTCTCCATGATCCGACTGGGGCGTAGCGCGCCACATTCCTCTTCATCCTACGGAGGCGCGTTCTTCTGGTACCAATATTAGTACACTATTCCTCTTCTTCCTACAACAAATTACCCATTCTTTGCCCCACAATGTGGGAAAGAATTAGGGGCACAACGCCAATTCGAACTGAAACACATTCGCCGACTCAACTTGTGACAAACTTCTATAAATTCTGGACTATCAGGCTGAGAAAAATGTATTTAACAACATGTATATAAGCCTTCAGGACATTCACACATGCTGTTAAAAGAAAAAAATCCGGCCTCCTCCTACCCCTTCAGCCGGCCATTCCATCTCCAGAATTGGTGCATTTTTTAGAAGTGTTATCACACCAAAAATTCCTATCATGTAGGTGAAAGATAGGAAAGTGCCTGATGGCCCAGAAAGTACGACGCTCTCGAATGCAATTGGTGTCCATATCTACCTAAATGTGATTCTCCATGATCCGACTGGGGCGTAGCGCGCCACATTCCTCTTCATCCTACGGAGGCGCGTTCTTCTGGTACCAATATTAGTACACTATTCCTCTTCTTCCTACAACAAATTACCCATTCTTTGCCCACAATGTGGGAAAGAATTAGGGGCACAACGCCAATTCGAACTGAAACACATTCGCCGACTCAACTTGTGACAAACTTCTATAAATTCTGGACTATCAGGCTGAGAAAAATGTATTAACAACATGTATATAAGCCTTCAGGACATTCACACATGCTGTTAAAAGAAAAAAATCCGGCCTCCTCCTACCCCTTCAGCCGGCCATTCCATCTCCAGAATTGGTGCATTTTTTAGAAGTGTTATCACACCAAAAATTCCTATCATGTAGGTGAAAGATAGGAAAGTGCCTGATGGCCCAGAAAGTACGACGCTCTCGAACGCAATTGGTGTCCATATCTACCTAAATGTGATTCTCCATGATCCGACTGGGGCGTAGCGCGCCACATTCCTCTTCATCCTACGGAGGCGCGTTCTTCTGGTACCAATATTAGTACACTATTCCTCTTCTTCCTACAACAAATTACCCATTCTTTGCCCACAATGTGGGAAAGAATTAGGGGCACAACGCCAATTCGAACTGAAACACATTCGCCGACTCAACTTGCGACAAACTTCTATATATTCTGGACTATCAGGCTGAGAAAAATGTATTTAACAACATGTATATAAGCCTTCAGGACATTCACACATGCTGTTAAAAGAAAAAAATCCGGCCTCCTCCTACCCCTTCAGCCGGCCATTCCATCTCCAGAATTGGTGCATTTTTTAGAAGTGTTATCACACCAAAAATTCCTATCATGTAGGTGAAAGATAGGAAAGTGCCTGATGGCCCAGAAAGTACGACGCTCTCGAACGCAATTGGTGTCCATATCTACCTAAATGTGATTCTCCATGATCCGACTGGGGCGTAGCGCGCCACATTCCTCTTCATCCTACGGAGGCGCGTTCTTCTGGTACCAATATTAGTACACTATTCCTCTTCTTCCTACAACAAATTACCCATTCTTTGCCCACAATGTGGGAAAGAATTAGGGGCACAACGCCAATTCGAACTGAAACACATTCGCCGACTCAACTTGTGACAAACTTCTATAAATTCTGGACTATCAGGCTGAGAAAAATGTATTTAACAACATGTATATAAGCCTTCAGGACATTCACACATGCTGTTAAAAGAAAAAAATCCGGCCTCCTCCTACCCCTTCAGCCGGCCATTCCATCTCCAGAATTGGTGCATTTTTTTAGAAGTGTTATCACATCAAAAATTCCTATCATGTAGGTGAAAGATAGGAAAGTGCCTGATGGCCCAGAAAGTACGACGCTCTCGAACGCAATTGGTGTCCATATCTACCTAAATGTGATTCTCCATGATCCGACTGGGGCGTAGCGCGCCACATTCCTCTTCATCCTACGGAGGCGCGTTCTTCTGGTACCAATATTAGTACACTATTCCTCTTCTTCCTACAACAAATTACCCATTCTTTGCCCACAATGTGGGAAAGAATTAGGGGCACAACGCCAATTCGAACTGAAACACATTCGCCGACTCAACTTGTGACAAACTTCTATAAATTCTGGACTATCAGGCTGAGAAAAATGTATTTAACAACATGTATATAAGCCTTCAGGACATTCACACATGCTGTTAAAAGAAAAAAATCCGGCCTCCTCCTACCCCTTCAGCCGGCCATTCCATCTCCAGAATTGGTGCATTTTTTAGAAGTGTTATCACACCAAAAATTCCTATCATGTAGGTGAAAGATAGGAAAGTGCCTGATGGCCCAGAAAGTACGAGCTCTCGAACGCAATTGGTGTCCATATCTACCTAAATGTGATTCTCCATGATCCGACTGGGGCGTAGCGCGCCACATTCCTCTTCATCCTACGGAGGCGCGTTCTTCTGGTACCAATATTAGTACACTATTCCTCTTCTTCCTACAACAAATTACCCATTCTTTGCCCACAATGTGGGAAAGAATTAGGGGCACAACGCCAATTCGAACTGAAACACATTCGCCGACTCAACTTGTGACAAACTTCTATAAATTCTGGACTATCAGGCTGAGAAAAATGTATTTAACAACATGTATATAAGCCTTCAGGACATTCACACATGCTGTTAAAAGAAAAAAATCCGGCCTCCTCCTACCCCTTCAGCCGGCCATTCCATCTCCAGAATTGGTGCATTTTTTAGAAGTGTTATCACACCAAAAATTCCTATCATGTAGGTGAAAGATAGGAAAGTGCCTGATGGCCCAGAAAGTACGACGCTCTCGAACGCAATTGGTGTCCATATCTACCTAAATGTGATTCTCCATGATCCGACTGGGGCGTAGCGCGCCACATTCCTCTTCATCCTACGGAGGCGCGTTCTTCTGGTACCAATATTAGTACACTATTCCTCTTCTTCCTACAACAAATTACCCATTCTTTGCCCACAATGTGAGAAAGAATTAGGGGCACAACGCCAATTCGAACTGAAACACATTCGCCGACTCAACTTGTGACAAACTTCTATATATTCTGGACTATCAGGCTGAGAAAAATGTATTTAACAACATGTATATAAGCCTTCAGGACATTCACACATGCTGTTAAAAGAAAAAAATCCGGCCTCCTCCTACCCCTTCAGCCGGCCATTCCATCTCCAGAATTGGTGCATTTTTTAGAAGTGTTATCACACCAAAAATTCCTATCATGTAGGTGAAAGATAGGAAAGTGCCTGATGGCCCAGAAAGTACGACGCTCTCGAACGCAATTGGTGTCCATATCTACCTAAATGTGATTCTCCATGATCCGACTGGGGCGTAGCGCGCCACATTCCTCTTCATCCTACGGAGGCGCGTTCTTCTGGTACCAATATTAGTACACTATTCCTCTTCTTCCTACAACAAATTACCCATTCTTTGCCCACAATGTGGGAAAGAATTAGGGGCACAACGCCAATTCGAACTGAAACACATTCGCCGACTCAACTTGTGACAAACTTCTATAAATTCTGGACTATCAGGCTGAGAAAAATGTATTTAACAACATGTATATAAGCCTTCAGGACATTCACACATGCTGTTAAAAGAAAAAAATCCGGCCTCCTCCTACTCCTTCAGCCGGCCATTCCATCTCCAGAATTGGTGCATTTTTTAGAAGTGTTATCACACCAAAAATTCCTATCATGTAGGTGAAAGATAGGAAAGTGCCTGATGGCCCAGAAAGTACGACGCTCTCGAACGCAATTGGTGTCCATATCTACCTAAATGTGATTCTCCATGATCCGACTGGGGCGTAGCGCGCCACATTCCTCTTCATCCTACGGAGGCGCGTTCTTCTGGTACCAATATTAGTACACTATTCCTCTTCTTCCTACAACAAATTACCCATTCTTTGCCCACAATGTGGGAAAGAATTAGGGGCACAACGCCAATTCGAACTGAAACACATTCGCCGACTCAACTTGTGACAAACTTCTATAAATTCTGGACTATCAGGCTGAGAAAAATGTATTTAACAACATGTATATAAGCCTTCAGGACATTCACACATGCTGTTAAAAGAAAAAAATCCGGCCTCCTCCTACCCCTTCAGCCGGCCATTCCATCTCCAGAATTGGTGCATTTTTTAGAAGTGTTATCACACCAAAAATTCCTATCATGTAGGTGAAAGATAGGAAAGTGCCTGATGGCCCAGAAAGTACGACGCTCTCGAACGCAATTGGTGTCCATATCTACCTAAATGTGATTCTCCATGATCCGACTGGGGCGTAGCGCGCCACATTCCTCTTCATCCTACGGAGGCGCGTTCTTCTGGTACCAATATTAGTACACTATTCCTCTTCTTCCTACAACAAATTACCCATTCTTTGCCCACAATGTGGGAAAGAATTAGGGGCACAACGCCAATTCGAACTGAAACACATTCGCCGACTCAACTTGTGACAAACTTCTATAAATTCTGGACTATCAGGCTGAGAAAAATGTATTTAACAACATGTATATAAGCCTTCAGGACATTCACACATGCTGTTAAAAGAAAAAAATCCGGCCTCCTCCTACCCCTTCAGCCGGCCATTCCATCTCCAGAATTGGTGCATTTTTTAGAAGTGTTATCACACCAAAAATTCCTATCATGTAGGTGAAAGATAGGAAAGTGCCTGATGGCCCAGAAAGTACGACGCTCTCGAACGCAATTGGTGTCCATATCTACCTAAATGTGATTCTCCATGATCCGACTGGGGCGTAGCGCGCCACATTCCTCTTCATCCTACGGAGGCGCGTTCTTCTGGTACCAATATTAGTACACTATTCCTCTTCTTCCTACAACAAATTACCCATTCTTTGCCCACAATGTGGGAAAGAATTAGGGGCACAACGCCAATTCGAACTGAAACACATTCGCCGACTCAACTTGCGACAAACTTCTATATATTCTGGACTATCAGGCTGAGAAAAATGTATTTAACAACATGTATATAAGCCTTCAGGACATTCACACATGCTGTTAAAAGAAAAAAATCCGGCCTCCTCCTACCCCTTCAGCCGGCCATTCCATCTCCAGAATTGGTGCATTTTTTAGAAATGTTATCACACCAAAAATTCCTATCATGTAGGTGAAAGATAGGAAAGTGCCTGATGGCCCAGAAAGTATGACGCTCTCGAACGCAATTGGTGTCCATATCTACCTAAATGTGATTCTCCATGATCCGACTGGGGCGTAGCGCGCCACATTCCTCTTCATCCTACGGAGGCGCGTTCTTCTGGTACCAATATTAGTACACTATTCCTCTTCTTCCTACAACAAATTATCCATTCTTTGCCCACAATGTGGGAAAGAATTAGGGGCACAACGCCAATTCGAACTGAAACACATTCGCCGACTCAACTTGTGACAAACTTCTATAAATTCTGGACTATCAGGCTGAGAAAAATGTATTTAACAACATGTATATAAGCCTTCAGGACATTCACACATGCTGTTAAAAGAAAAAAATCCGGCCTTCTCCTACCCCTTCAGCCGGCCATTCCATCTCCAGAATTGGTGCATTTTTTAGAAGTGTTATCACACCAAAAATTCCTATCATGTAGGTAAAAGATAGGAAAGTGCCTGATGGCCCAGAAAGTACGACGCTCTCGAACGCAATTGGTGTCCATATCTACCTAAATGTGATTCTCCATGATCCGACTGGGGCGTAGCGCGCCACATTCCTCTTCATCCTACGGAGGCGCGTTCTTCTGGTACCAATATTAGTACACTATTCCTCTTCTTCCTACAACAAATTAGCCATTCTTTGCCCACAATGTGGGAAAGAATTAGGGGCACAACGCCAATTCGAACTGAAACACATTCGCCGACTCAACTTGTGACAAACTTCTATAAATTCTGGACTATCAGGCTGAGAAAAATGTATTTAACAACATGTATATAAGCCTTCAGGACATTCACACATGCTGTTAAAAGAAAAAAATCCGACCTCCTCCTACCCCTTCAGCCGGCCATTCCATCTCCAGAATTGGTGCATTTTTTAGAAGTGTTATCACACCAAAAATTTCTATCATGTAGGTGAAAGATAGGAAAGTGCCTGATGGCCCAGAAAGTACGACGCTCTCGAACGCAATTGGTGTCCATATCTACCTAAATGTGATTCTCCATGATCCGACTGGGGCGTAGCGCGCCACATTCCTCTTCATCCTACGGAGGCGCGTTCTTCTGGTACCAATATTAGTACACTATTCCCCTTCTTCCTACAACAAATTACCCATTCTTTGCCCACAATGTGAGAAAGAATTAGGGGCACAACGCCAATTCGAACTGAAACACATTCGCCGACTCAACTTGCGACAAACTTCTATATATTCTGGACTATCAGGCTGAGAAAAATGTATTTAACAACATATATATAAGCCTTCAGGACATTCACACATGCTGTTAAAAGAAAAAAATCCGGCCTCCTCCTACCCCTTCAGCCGGCCATTCCATCTCCAGAATTGGTGCATTTTTTAGAAGTGTTATCACACCAAAAATTCCTATCATGTAGGTGAAGGATAGGAAAGTGCCTGATGGCCCAGAAAGTACGACGCTCTCGAACGCAATTGGTGTCCATATCTACCTAAATGTGATTCTCCATGATCCGACTGGGGCGTAGCGCGCCACATTCCTCTTCATCCTACGGAGGCGCGTTCTTCTGGTACCAATATTAGTACACTATTCCTCTTCTTCCTACAACAAATTACCCATTCTTTGCCCACAATGTGGGAAAGAATTAGGGGCACAACGCCAATTCGAACTGAAACACATTCGCCGACTCAACTTGCGACAAACTTCTATATATTCTGGACTATCAGGCTGAGAAAAATGTATTTAACAACATGTATATAAGCCTTCAGGACATTCACACATGCTGTTAAAAGAAAAAAATCCGGCCTCCTCCAACCCCTTCAGCCGGCCATTCCATCTCCAGAATTGGTGCATTTTTTAGAAGTGTTATCACACCAAAAATTTCTATCATGTAGGTGAAAGATAGGAAAGTGCCTGATGGCCCAGAAAGTACGACGCTCTCGAACGCAATTGGTGTCCATATCTACCTAAATGTGATTCTCCATGATCCGACTGGGGCGTAGCGCGCCACATTCCTCTTCATCCTACGGAGGCGCGTTTTTCTGGTACCAATATTAGTACACTATTCCTCTTCTTCCTGCAACAAATTACCCATTCTTTGCCCACAATGTGGGAAAGAATTAGGGGCACAACGCCAATTCGAACTGAAACACATTCGCCGACTCAACTTGTGACAAACTTCTATAAATTCTGGACTATCAGGCTGAGAAAAATGTATTTAACAACATGTATATAAGCCTTCAGGACATTCACACATGCTGTTAAAAGAAAAAAATCCGGCCTCCTCCTACCCCTTCAGCCGGCCATTCCATCTGAAGATTTGGTGCATTTTTTAGAAGTGTTATCACACCAAAAATTCCTATCATGTAGGTGAAAGATAGGAAAGTGCCTGATGGCCCAGAAAGTACGACGCTCTCGAACGCAATTGGTGTCCATATCTACCTAAATGTGATTCTCCATGATCCGACTGGGGCGTAGCGCGCCACATTCCTCTTCATCCTACGGAGGCGCGTTCTTCTGGTACCAATATTAGTACACTATTCCTCTTCTTCCTACAACAAATTACCCATTCTTTGCCCACAATGTGAGAAAGAATTAGGGGCACAACGCCAATTCGAACTGAAACACATTCGCCGACTCAACTTGCGACAAACTTCTATATATTCTGGACTATCAGGCTGAGAAAAATGTATTTAACAACATGTATATAAGCCTTCAGGACATTCACACATGCTGTTAAAAGAAAAAAATCCGGCCTCCTCCTACCCCTTCAGCCGGCCATTCCATCTCCAGAATTGGTGCATTTTTTAGAAGTGTTATCACACCAAAAATTCCTATCATGTAGGTGAAGGATAGGAAAGTGCCTGATGGCCCAGAAAGTACGACGCTCTCGAACGCAATTGGTGTCCATATCTACCTAAATGTGATTCTCCATGATCCGACTGGGGCGTAGCGCGCCACATTCCTCTTCATCCTACGGAGGCGCGTTCTTCTGGTACCAATATTAGTACACTATTCCTCTTCTTCCTACAACAAATTACCCATTCTTTGCCCACAATGTGAGAAAGAATTAGGGGCACAACGCCAATTCGAACTGAAACACATTCGCCGACTCAACTTGCGACAAACTTCTATATATTCTGGACTATCAGGCTGAGAGAAATGTATTTAACAACATGTATATAAGCCTTCAGGACATTCACACATGCTGTTAAAAGAAAAAAATCCGGCCTCCTCCTACCCCTTCAGCCGGCCATTCCATCTCCAGAATTGGTGCATTTTTTAGAAGTGTTATCACACCAAAAATTCCTATCATGTAGGTGAAGGATAGGAAAGTGCCTGATGGCCCAGAAAGTACGACGCTCTCGAACGCAATTGGTGTCCATATCTACCTAAATGTGATTCTCCATGATCCGACTGGGGCGTAGCGCGCCACATTCCTCTTCATCCTACGGAGGCGCGTTCTTCTGGTACCAATATTAGTACACTATTCCTCTTCTTCCTACAACAAATTACCCATTCTTTGCCCACAATGTGAGAAAGAATTAGGGGCACAACGCCAATTCGAACTGAAACACATTCGCCGACTCAACTTGCGACAAACTTCTATATATTCTGGACTATCAGGCTGAGAGAAATGTATTTAACAACATGTATATAAGCCTTCAGGACATTCACACATGCTGTTAAAAGAAAAAAATCCGGCCTCCTCCTACCCCTTCAGCCGGCCATTCCATCTCCAGAATTGGTGCATTTTTTAGAAGTGTTATCACACCAAAAATTTCTATCATGTAGGTGAAAGATAGGAAAGTGCCTGATGGCCCAGAAAGTACGACGCTCTCGAACGCAATTGGTGTCCATATCTACCTAAATGTGATTCTCCATGATCCGACTGGGGCGTAGCGCGCCACATTCCTCTTCATCCTACGGAGGCGCGTTCTTCTGGTACCAATATTAGTACACTATTCCTCTTCTTCCTACAACAAATTACCCATTCTTTGCCCACAATGTGAGAAAGAATTAGGGGCACAACGCCAATTCGAACTGAAACACATTCGCCGACTCAACTTGCGACAAACTTCTATATATTCTGGACTATCAGGCTGAGAGAAATGTATTTAACAACATGTATATAAGCCTTCAGGACATTCACACATGCTGTTAAAAGAAAAAAATCCGGCCTCCTCCTACCCCTTCAGCCGGCCATTCCATCTCCAGAATTGGTGCATTTTTTAGAAGTGTTATCACACCAAAAATTCCTATCATGTAGGTGAAAGATAGGAAAGTGCCTGATGGCCCAGAAAGTACGACGCTCTCGAACGCAATTGGTGTCCATATCTACCTAAATGTGATTCTCCATGATCCGACTGGGGCGTAGCGCGCCACATTCCTCTTCATCCTACGGAGGCGCGTTCTTCTGGTACCAATATTAGTACACTATTCCTCTTCTTCCTACAACAAATTACCCATTCTTTGCCCACAATGTGGGAAAGAATTAGGGGCACAACGCCAATTCGAACTGAAACACATTCGCCGACTCAACTTGCGACAAACTTCTATATATTCTGGACTATCAGGCTGAGAAAAATGTATTTAACAACATGTATATAAGCCTTCAGGACATTCACACATGCTGTTAAAAGAAAAAAATCCGGCCTCCTCCTACCCCTTCAGCCGGCCATTCCATCTCCAGAATTGGTGCATTTTTTAGAAGTGTTATCACACCAAAAATTCCTATCATGTAGGTGAAAGATAGGAAAGTGCCTGATGGCCCAGAAAGTATGACGCTCTCGAACGTAATTGGTGTCCATATCTACCTAAATGTGATTCTCCATGATCCGACTGGGGCGTAGCGCGCCACATTCCTCTTCATCCTACGGAGGCGCGTTCTTCTGGTACCAATATTAGTACACTATTCCTCTTCTTCCTACAACAAATTACCCATTCTTTGCCCACAATGTGGGAAAGAATTAGGGGCACAACGCCAATTCGAACTGAAACACATTCGCCGACTCAACTTGTGACAAACTTCTATAAATTCTGGACTATCAGGCTGAGAAAAATGTATTTAACAACATGTATATAAGCCTTCAGGACATTCACACATGCTGTTAAAAGAAAAAATCTGGCCTCCTCCTACCCCTTCAGCCGGCCATTCCATCTCCAGAATTGGTGCATTTTTTAGAAGTGTTATCACACCAAAAATTTCTATCATGTAGGTGAAAGATAGGAAAGTGCCTGATGGCCCAGAAAGTACGACGCTCTTGAACGCAATTGGTGTCCATATCTACCTAAATGTGATTCTCCATGATCCAACTGGGGCGTAGCGTGCCACATTCCTCTTCATCCTACGGAGGCGCGTTCTTCTGGTACCAATATTAGTACACTATTCCTCTTCTTCCTACAACAAATTACCCATTCTTTGCCCACAATGTGGGAAAGAATTAGGGGCACAACGCCAATTCGAACTGAAACACATTCGCCGACTCAACTTGTGACAAACTTCTATAAATTCTGGACTATCAGGCTGAGAAAAATGTATTTAACAACATGTATATAAGCCTTCAGGACATTCACACATGCTGTTAAAAGAAAAAAAATCCGGCCTCCTCCTACCCCTTCAGCCGGCCATTCCATCTCCAGAATTGGTGAATTTTTTAGAAGTGTTATGACACCAAAAATTCCTATCATGTAGGTGAAAGATAGGAAAGTGCCTGATGGCCCAGAAAGTACGACGCTCTCGAACGCAATTGGTGTCCATATCTACCTAAATGTGATTCTCCATGATCCGACTGGGGCGTAGCGCGCCACATTCCTCTTCATCCTACGGAGGCGCGTTCTTCTGGTACCAATATTAGTACACTATTCCTCTTCTTCCTACAACAAATTACCCATTCTTTGCCCACAATGTGAGAAAGAATTAGGGGCACAACGCCAATTCGAACTGAAACACATTCGCCGACTCAACTTGTGACAAACTTCTATAAATTCTGGACTATCAGGCTGAGAAAAATGTATTTAACAACATGTATATAAGCCTTCAGGACATTCACACATGCTGTTAAAAGAAAAAAATCCGGCCTCCTCCTACCCCTTCAGCCGGCCATTCCATCTCCAGAATTGGTGCATTTTTTAGAAGTGTTATCACACCAAAAATTCCTATCATGTAGGTGAAAGATAGGAAAGTGCCTGATGGCCCAGAAAGTACGACGCTCTCGAACGCAATTGGTGTCCATATCTACCTAAATGTGATTCTCCATGATCCGACTGGGGCGTAGCGCGCCACATTCCTCTTCATCCTACGGAGGCGCGTTCTTCTGGTACCAATATTAGTACACTATTCCTCTTCTTCCTACAACAAATTACCCATTCTTTGCCCACAATGTGGGAAAGAATTAGGGGCACAACGCCAATTCGAACTGAAACACATTCGCCGACTCAACTTGTGACAAACTTCTATAAATTCTGGACTATCAGGCTGAGAAAAATGTATTTAACAACATGTATATAAGCCTTCAGGACATTCACACATGCTGTTAAAAGAAAAAAATCCGGCCTCCTCCTACCCCTTCAGCCGGCCATTCCATCTCCAGAATTGGTGCATTTTTTAGAAGTGTTATCACACCAAAAATTCCTATCATGTAGGTGAAAGATAGGAAAGTGCCTGATGGCCCAGAAAGTACGATGCTCTCGAACGCAATTGGTGTCCATATCTACCTAAATGTGATTCTCCATGATCCGACTGGGGCGTAGCGCGCCACATTCCTCTTCATCCTACGGAGGCGCGTTCTTCTGGTACCAATATTAGTACACTATTCCTCTTCTTCCTACAACAAATTACCCATTCTTTGCCCACAATGTGGGAAAGAATTAGGGGCACAACGCCAATTCGAACTGAAACACATTCGCCGACTCAACTTGCGACAAACTTCTATATATTCTGGACTATCAGGCTGAGAAAAATGTATTTAACAACATGTATATAAGCCTTCAGGACATTCACACATGCTGTTAAAAGAAAAAAATCCGGCCTCCTCCTACCCCTTCAGCCGGCCATTCCATCTCCAGAATTGGTGCATTTTTTAGAAATGTTATCACACCAAAAATTCCTATCATGTAGGTGAAAGATAGGAAAGTGCCTGATGGCCCAGAAAGTATGACGCTCTCGAACGCAATTGGTGTCCATATCTACCTAAATGTGATTCTCCATGATCCGACTGGGGCGTAGCGCGCCACATTCCTCTTCATCCTACGGAGGCGCGTTCTTCTGGTACCAATATTAGTACACTATTCCTCTTCTTCCTACAACAAATTACCCATTCTTTGCCCACAATGTGAGAAAGAATTAGGGGCACAACGCCAATTCGAACTGAAACACATTCGCCGACTCAACTTGTGACAAACTTCTATAAATTCTGGACTATCAGGCTGAGAAAAATGTATTTAACAACATGTATATAAGCCTTCAGGACATTCACACATGCTGTTAAAAGAAAAAAATCCGGCCTCCTCCTACCCCTTCAGCCGGCCATTCCATCTCCAGAATTGGTGCATTTTTTAGAAGTGTTATCACATCAAAAATTCCTATCATGTAGGTGAAGGATAGGAAAGTGCCTGATGGCCCAGAAAGTACGACGCTCTCGAACGCAATTGGTGTCCATATCTACCTAAATGTGATTCTCCATGATCCGACTGGGGCGTAGCGCGCCACATTCCTCTTCATCCTACGGAGGCGCGTTCTTCTGGTACCAATATTAGTACACTATTCCTCTTCTTCCTACAACAAATTACCCATTCTTTGCCCACAATGTGGGAAAGAATTAGGGGCACAACGCCAATTCGAACTGAAACACATTCGCCGACTCAACTTGTGACAAACTTCTATAAATTCTGGACTATCAGGCTGAGAAAAATGTATTTAACAACATGTATATAAGCCTTCAGGACATTCACACATGCTGTTAAAAGAAAAAAATCCGGCCTCCTCCTACCCCTTCAGCCGGCCATTCCATCTCCAGAATTGGTGCATTTTTTAGAAGTGTTATCACACCAAAAATTCCTATCATGTAGGTGAAAGATAGGAAAGTGCCTGATGGCCCAGAAAGTACGACGCTCTCGAATGCAATTGGTGTCCATATCTACCTAAATGTGATTCTCCATGATCCGACTGGGGCGTAGCGCGCCACATTCCTCTTCATCCTACGGAGGCGCGTTCTTCTGGTACCAATATTAGTACACTATTCCTCTTCTTCCTACAACAAATTACCCATTCTTTGCCCACAATGTGGGAAAGAATTAGGGGCACAACGCCAATTCGAACTGAAACACATTCGCCGACTCAACTTGTGACAAACTTCTATAAATTCTGGACTATCAGGCTGAGAAAAATGTATTTAACAACATGTATATAAGCCTTCAGGACATTCACACATGCTGTTAAAAGAAAAAAATCCGACCTCCTCCTACCCCTTCAGCCGGCCATTCCATCTCCAGAATTGGTGCATTTTTTAGAAGTGTTATCACACCAAAAATTTCTATCATGTAGGTGAAAGATAGGAAAGTGCCTGATGGCCCAGAAAGTACGACGCTCTCGAACGCAATTGGTGTCCATATCTACCTAAATGTGATTCTCCATGATCCGACTGGGGCGTAGCGCGCCACATTCCTCTTCATCCTACGGAGGCGCGTTCTTCTGGTACCAATATTAGTACACTATTCCTCTTCTTCCTACAACAAATTACCCATTCTTTGCCCACAATGTGGGAAAGAATTAGGGGCACAACGCCAATTCGAACTGAAACACATTCGCCGACTCAACTTGCGACAAACTTCTATATATTCTGGACTATCAGGCTGAGAAAAATGTATTTAACAACATGTATATAAGCCTTCAGGACATTCACACATGCTGTTAAAAGAAAAAAATCCGGCCTCCTCCTACCCCTTCAGCCGGCCATTCCATCTCCAGAATTGGTGCATTTTTTAGAAGTGTTATCACACCAAAAATTCCTATCATGTAGGTGAAAGATAGGAAAGTGCCTGATGGCCCAGAAAGTACGACGCTCTCGAACGCAATTGGTGTCCATATCTACCTAAATGTGATTCTCCATGATCCGACTGGGGCGTAGCGCGCCACATTCCTCTTCATCCTACGGAGGCGCGTTCTTCTGGTACCAATATTAGTACACTATTCCTCTTCTTCCTACAACAAATTACCCATTCTTTGCCCACAATGTGGGAAAGAATTAGGGGCACAACGCCAATTCGAACTGAAACACATTCGCCGACTCAACTTGTGACAAACTTCTATAAATTTTGGACTATCAGGCTGAGAAAAATGTATTTAACAACATGTATATAAGCCTTCAGGACATTCACACATGCTGTTAAAAGAAAAAAATCCGGCCTCCTCCTACCCCTTCAGCCGGCCATTCCATCTCCAGAATTGGTGCATTTTTTAGAAGTGTTATCACACCAAAAATTCCTATCATGTAGGTGAAAGATAGGAAAGTGCCTGATGGCCCAGAAAGTACGACGCTCTCGAACGCAATTGGTGTCCATATCTACCTAAATGTGATTCTCCATGATCCGACTGGGGCGTAGCGCGCCACATTCCTCTTCATCCTACGGAGGCGCGTTCTTCTGGTACCAATATTAGTACACTATTCCTCTTCTTCCTACAACAAATTACCCATTCTTTGCCCACAATGTGGGAAAGAATTAGGGGCACAACGCCAATTCGAACTGAAACACATTCGCCGACTCAACTTGTGACAAACTTCTATAAATTCTGGACTATCAGGCTGAGAAAAATGTATTTAACAACATGTATATAAGCCTTCAGGACATTCACACATGCTGTTAAAAGAAAAAAATCCGGCCTCCTCCTACCCCTTCAGCCGGCCATTCCATCTCCAGAATTGGTGCATTTTTTAGAAGTGTTATCACACCAAAAATTCCTATCATGTAGGTGAAAGATAGGAAAGTGCCTGATGGCCCAGAAAGTACGATGCTCTCGAACGCAATTGGTGTCCATATCTACCTAAATGTGATTCTCCATGATCCGACTGGGGCGTAGCGCGCCACATTCCTCTTCATCCTACGGAGGCGCGTTCTTCTGGTACCAATATTAGTACACTATTCCTCTTCTTCCTACAACAAATTACCCATTCTTTGCCCACAATGTGGGAAAGAATTAGGGGCACAACGCCAATTCGAACTGAAACACATTCGCCGACTCAACTTGCGACAAACTTCTATATATTCTGGACTATCAGGCTGAGAAAAATGTATTTAACAACATGTATATAAGCCTTCAGGACATTCACACATGCTGTTAAAAGAAAAAAATCCGGCCTCCTCCTACCCCTTCAGCCGGCCATTCCATCTCCAGAATTGGTGCATTTTTTAGAAATGTTATCACACCAAAAATTCCTATCATGTAGGTGAAAGATAGGAAAGTGCCTGATGGCCCAGAAAGTATGACGCTCTCGAACGCAATTGGTGTCCATATCTACCTAAATGTGATTCTCCATGATCCGACTGGGGCGTAGCGCGCCACATTCCTCTTCATCCTACGGAGGCGCGTTCTTCTGGTACCAATATTAGTACACTATTCCTCTTCTTCCTACAACAAATTACCCATTCTTTGCCCACAATGTGAGAAAGAATTAGGGGCACAACGCCAATTCGAACTGAAACACATTCGCCGACTCAACTTGTGACAAACTTCTATAAATTCTGGACTATCAGGCTGAGAAAAATGTATTTAACAACATGTATATAAGCCTTCAGGACATTCACACATGCTGTTAAAAGAAAAAAATCCGGCCTCCTCCTACCCCTTCAGCCGGCCATTCCATCTCCAGAATTGGTGCATTTTTTAGAAGTGTTATCACACCAAAAATTCCTATCATGTAGGTGAAGGATAGGAAAGTGCCTGATGGCCCAGAAAGTACGACGCTCTCGAACGCAATTGGTGTCCATATCTACCTAAATGTGATTCTCCATGATCCGACTGGGGCGTAGCGCGCCACATTCCTCTTCATCCTACGGAGGCGCGTTCTTCTGGTACCAATATTAGTACACTATTCCTCTTCTTCCTACAACAAATTACCCATTCTTTGCCCACAATGTGGGAAAGAATTAGGGGCACAACGCCAATTCGAACTGAAACACATTCGCCGACTCAACTTGTGACAAACTTCTATAAATTCTGGACTATCAGGCTGAGAAAAATGTATTTAACAACATGTATATAAGCCTTCAGGACATTCACACATGCTGTTAAAAGAAAAAAATCCGGCCTCCTCCTACCCCTTCAGCCGGCCATTCCATCTCCAGAATTGGTGCATTTTTTAGAAGTGTTATCACACCAAAAATTCCTATCATGTAGGTGAAAGATAGGAAAGTGCCTGATGGCCCAGAAAGTACGATGCTCTCGAACGCAATTGGTGTCCATATCTACCTAAATGTGATTCTCCATGATCCGACTGGGGCGTAGCGCGCCACATTCCTCTTCATCCTACGGAGGCGCGTTCTTCTGGTACCAATATTAGTACACTATTCCTCTTCTTCCTACAACAAATTACCCATTCTTTGCCCACAATGTGGGAAAGAATTAGGGGCACAACGCCAATTCGAACTGAAACACATTCGCCGACTCAACTTGCGACAAACTTCTATATATTCTGGACTATCAGGCTGAGAAAAATGTATTTAACAACATGTATATAAGCCTTCAGGACATTCACACATGCTGTTAAAAGAAAAAAATCCGGCCTCCTCCTACCCCTTCAGCCGGCCATTCCATCTCCAGAATTGGTGCATTTTTTAGAAATGTTATCACACCAAAAATTCCTATCATGTAGGTGAAAGATAGGAAAGTGCCTGATGGCCCAGAAAGTATGACGCTCTCGAACGCAATTGGTGTCCATATCTACCTAAATGTGATTCTCCATGATCCGACTGGGGCGTAGCGCGCCACATTCCTCTTCATCCTACGGAGGCGCGTTCTTCTGGTACCAATATTAGTACACTATTCCTCTTCTTCCTACAACAAATTACCCATTCTTTGCCCACAATGTGAGAAAGAATTAGGGGCACAACGCCAATTCGAACTGAAACACATTCGCCGACTCAACTTGTGACAAACTTCTATAAATTCTGGACTATCAGGCTGAGAAAAATGTATTTAACAACATGTATATAAGCCTTCAGGACATTCACACATGCTGTTAAAAGAAAAAAATCCGGCCTCCTCCTACCCCTTCAGCCGGCCATTCCATCTCCAGAATTGGTGCATTTTTTAGAAGTGTTATCACACCAAAAATTCCTATCATGTAGGTGAAGGATAGGAAAGTGCCTGATGGCCCAGAAAGTACGACGCTCTCGAACGCAATTGGTGTCCATATCTACCTAAATGTGATTCTCCATGATCCGACTGGGGCGTAGCGCGCCACATTCCTCTTCATCCTACGGAGGCGCGTTCTTCTGGTACCAATATTAGTACACTATTCCTCTTCTTCCTACAACAAATTACCCATTCTTTGCCCACAATGTGGGAAAGAATTAGGGGCACAACGCCAATTCGAACTGAAACACATTCGCCGACTCAACTTGTGACAAACTTCTATAAATTCTGGACTATCAGGCTGAGAAAAATGTATTTAACAACATGTATATAAGCCTTCAGGACATTCACACATGCTGTTAAAAGAAAAAAATCCGGCCTCCTCCTACCCCTTCAGCCGGCCATTCCATCTCCAGAATTGGTGCATTTTTTAGAAGTGTTATCACACCAAAAATTTCTATCATGTAGGTGAAAGATAGGAAAGTGCCTGATGGCCCAGAAAGTACGACGCTCTCGAACGCAATTGGTGTCCATATCTACCTAAATGTGATTCTCCATGATCCGACTGGGGCGTAGCGCGCCACATTCCTCTTCATCCTACGGAGGCGCGTTCTTCTGGTACCAATATTAGTACACTATTCCTCTTCTTCCTACAACAAATTACCCATTCTTTGCCCACAATGTGGGAAAGAATTAGGGGCACAACGCCAATTCGAACTGAAACACATTCGCCGACTCAACTTGTGACAAACTTCTATAAATTCTGGACTATCAGGCTGAGAAAAATGTATTTAACAACATGTATATAAGCCTTCAGGACATTCACACATGCTGTTAAAAGAAAAAAATCCGGCCTCCTCCTACCCCTTCAGCCGGCCATTCCATCTCCAGAATTGGTGCATTTTTTAGAAGTGTTATCACACCAAAAATTCCTATCATGTAGGTGAAAGATAGGAAAGTGCCTGATGGCCCAGAAAGTATGACGCTCTCGAACGCAATTGGTGTCCATATCTACCTAAATGTGATTCTCCATGATCCGACTGGGGCGTAGCGCGCCACATTCCTCTTCATCCTACGGAGGCGCATTCTTCTGGTACCAATATTAGTACACTATTCCTCTTCTTCCTACAACAAATTACCCATTCTTTGCCCACAATGTGGGAAAGAATTAGGGGCACAACGCCAATTCGAACTGAAACACATTCGCCGACTCAACTTGTGACAAACTTCTATAAATTCTGGACTATCAGGCTGAGAAAAATGTATTTAACAACATGTATATAAGCCTTCAGGACATTCACACATGCTGTTAAAAGAAAAAAATCCGGCCTCCTCCTACCCCTTCAGCCGGCCATTCCATCTCCAGAATTGGTGCATTTTTTAGAAGTGTTATCACACCAAAAATTCCTATCATGTAGGTGAAAGATAGGAAAGTGCCTGATGGCCCAGAAAGTACGACGCTCTCGAACGCAATTGGTGTCCATATCTACCTAAATGTGATTCTCCATGATCCGACTGGGGCGTAGCGCGCCACATTCCTCTTCATCCTACGGAGGCGCGTTCTTCTGGTACCAATATTAGTACACTATTCCTCTTCTTCCAACAACAAATTACCCATTCTTTGCCCACAATGTGGGAAAGAATTAGGGGCACAACGCCAATTCGAACTGAAACACATTCGCCGACTCAACTTGCGACAAACTTCTATATATTCTGGACTATCAGGCTGAGAAAAATGTATTTAACAACATGTATATAAGCCTTCAGGACATTCACACATGCTGTTAAAAGAAAAAAATCCGGCCTCCTCCTACCCCTTCAGCCGGCCATTCCATCTCCAGAATTGGTGCATTTTTTAGAAGTGTTATCACACCAAAAATTCCTATCATGTAGGTGAAGGATAGGAAAGTGCCTGATGGCCCAGAAAGTACGACGCTCTCGAACGCAATTGGTGTCCATATCTACCTAAATGTGATTCTCCATGATCCGACTGGGGCGTAGCGCGCCACATTCCTCTTCATCCTACGGAGGCGCGTTCTTCTGGTACCAATATTAGTACACTATTCCTCTTCTTCCTACAACAAATTACCCATTCTTTGCCCACAATGTGGGAAAGAATTAGGGGCACAACGCCAATTCGAACTGAAACACATTCGCCGACTCAACTTGTGACAAACTTCTATAAATTCTGGACTATCAGGCTGAGAAAAATGTATTTAACAACATGTATATAAGCCTTCAGGACATTCACACATGCTGTTAAAAGAAAAAAATCCGACCTCCTCCTACCCCTTCAGCCGGCCATTCCATCTCCAGAATTGGTGCATTTTTTAGAAGTGTTATCACACCAAAAATTTCTATCATGTAGGTGAAAGATAGGAAAGTGCCTGATGGCCCAGAAAGTACGACGCTCTCGAACGCAATTGGTGTCCATATCTACCTAAATGTGATTCTCCATGATCCGACTGGGGCGTAGCGCGCCACATTCCTCTTCATCCTACGGAGGCGCGTTCTTCTGGTACCAATATTAGTACACTATTCCTCTTCTTCCTACAACAAATTACCCATTCTTTGCCCACAATGTGGGAAAGAATTAGGGGCACAACGCCAATTCGAACTGAAACACATTCGCCGACTCAACTTGCGACAAACTTCTATATATTCTGGACTATCAGGCTGAGAAAAATGTATTTAACAACATGTATATAAGCCTTCAGGACATTCACACATGCTGTTAAAAGAAAAAAATCCGGCCTCCTCCAACCCCTTCAGCCGGCCATTCCATCTCCAGAATTGGTGCATTTTTTAGAAGTGTTATCACACCAAAAATTTCTATCATGTAGGTGAAAGATAGGAAAGTGCCTGATGGCCCAGAAAGTACGACGCTCTCGAACGCAATTGGTGTCCATATCTACCTAAATGTGATTCTCCATGATCCGACTGGGGCGTAGCGCGCCACATTCCTCTTCATCCTACGGAGGCGCGTTTTTCTGGTACCAATATTAGTACACTATTCCTCTTCTTCCTGCAACAAATTACCCATTCTTTGCCCACAATGTGGGAAAGAATTAGGGGCACAACGCCAATTCGAACTGAAACACATTCGCCGACTCAACTTGTGACAAACTTCTATAAATTCTGGACTATCAGGCTGAGAAAAATGTATTTAACAACATGTATATAAGCCTTCAGGACATTCACACATGCTGTTAAAAGAAAAAAATCCGGCCTCCTCCTACCCCTTCAGCCGGCCATTCCATCTGAAGATTTGGTGCATTTTTTAGAAGTGTTATCACACCAAAAATTCCTATCATGTAGGTGAAAGATAGGAAAGTGCCTGATGGCCCAGAAAGTACGACGCTCTCGAACGCAATTGGTGTCCATATCTACCTAAATGTGATTCTCCATGATCCGACTGGGGCGTAGCGCGCCACATTCCTCTTCATCCTATGGAGGCGCGTTCTTCTGGTACCAATATTAGTACACTATTCCTCTTCTTCCTACAACAAATTACCCATTCTTTGCCCACAATGTGAGAAAGAATTAGGGGCACAACGCCAATTCGAACTGAAACACATTCGCCGACTCAACTTGCGACAAACTTCTATATATTCTGGACTATCAGGCTGAGAGAAATGTATTTAACAACATGTATATAAGCCTTCAGGACATTCACACATGCTGTTAAAAGAAAAAAATCCGGCCTCCTCCTACCCCTTCAGCCGGCCATTCCATCTCCAGAATTGGTGCATTTTTTAGAAGTGTTATCACACCAAAAATTTCTATCATGTAGGTGAAAGATAGGAAAGTGCCTGATGGCCCAGAAAGTACGACGCTCTCGAACGCAATTGGTGTCCATATCTACCTAAATGTGATTCTCCATGATCCGACTGGGGCGTAGCGCGCCACATTCCTCTTCATCCTACGGAGGCGCGTTTTTCTGGTACCAATATTAGTACACTATTCCTCTTCTTCCTGCAACAAATTACCCATTATTTGCCCACAATGTGGGAAAGAATTAGGGGCACAACGCCAATTCGAACTGAAACACATTCGCCGACTCAACTTGTGACAAACTTCTATAAATTCTGGACTATCAGGCTGAGAAAAATGTATTTAACAACATGTATATAAGCCTTCAGGACATTCACACATGCTGTTAAAAGAAAAAAATCCGGCCTCCTCCTACCCCTTCAGCCGGCCATTCCATCTGAAGATTTGGTGCATTTTTTAGAAGTGTTATCACACCAAAAATTCCTATCATGTAGGTGAAAGATAGGAAAGTGCCTGATGGCCCAGAAAGTACGACGCTCTCGAACGCAATTGGTGTCCATATCTACCTAAATGTGATTCTCCATGATCCGACTGGGGCGTAGCGCGCCACATTCCTCTTCATCCTACGGAGGCGCGTTCTTCTGGTACCAATATTAGTACACTATTCCTCTTCTTCCTACAACAAATTACCCATTCTTTGCCCACAATGTGAGAAAGAATTAGGGGCACAACGCCAATTCGAACTGAAACACATTCGCCGACTCAACTTGCGACAAACTTCTATATATTCTGGACTATCAGGCTGAGAAAAATGTATTTAACAACATGTATATAAGCCTTCAGGACATTCACACATGCTGTTAAAAGAAAAAAATCCGGCCTCCTCCTACCCCTTCAGCCGGCCATTCCATCTCCAGAATTGGTGCATTTTTTAGAAGTGTTATCACACCAAAAATTCCTATCATGTAGGTGAAAGATAGGAAAGTGCCTGATGGCCCAGAAAGTACGACGCTCTCGAACGCAATTGGTGTCCATATCTACCTAAATGTGATTCTCCATGATCCGACTGGGGCGTAGCGCGCCACATTCCTCTTCATCCTACGGAGGCGCGTTCTTCTGGTACCAATATTAGTACACTATTCCTCTTCTTCCTACAACAAATTACCCATTCTTTGCCCACAATGTGGGAAAGAATTAGGGGCACAACGCCAATTCGAACTGAAACACATTCGCCGACTCAACTTGCGACAAACTTCTATATATTCTGGACTATCAGGCTGAGAAAAATGTATTTAACAACATGTATATAAGCCTTCAGGACATTCACACATGCTGTTAAAAGAAAAAAATCCGGCCTCCTCCTACCCCTTCAGCCGGCCATTCCATCTCCAGAATTGGTGCATTTTTTAGAAGTGTTATCACACCAAAAATTCCTATCATGTAGGTGAAAGATAGGAAAGTGCCTGATGGCCCAGAAAGTATGACGCTCTCGAACGTAATTGGTGTCCATATCTACCTAAATGTGATTCTCCATGATCCGACTGGGGCGTAGCGCGCCACATTCCTCTTCATCCTACGGAGGCGCGTTCTTCTGGTACCAATATTAGTACACTATTCCTCTTCTTCCTACAACAAATTACCCATTCTTTGCCCACAATGTGGGAAAGAATTAGGGGCACAACGCCAATTCGAACTGAAACACATTCGCCGACTCAACTTGTGACAAACTTCTATAAATTCTGGACTATCAGGCTGAGAAAAATGTATTTAACAACATGTATATAAGCCTTCAGGACATTCACACATGCTGTTAAAAGAAAAAAATCTGGCCTCCTCCTACCCCTTCAGCCGGCCATTCCATCTCCAGAATTGGTGCATTTTTTAGAAGTGTTATCACACCAAAAATTTCTATCATGTAGGTGAAAGATAGGAAAGTGCCTGATGGCCCAGAAAGTACGACGCTCTCGAACGCAATTGGTGTCCATATCTACCTAAATGTGATTCTCCATGATCCGACTGGGGCGTAGCGCGCCACATTCCTCTTCATCCTACGGAGGCGCGTTCTTCTGGTACCAATATTAGTACACTATTCCTCTTCTTCCTACAACAAATTACCCATTCTTTGCCCACAATGTGGGAAAGAATTAGGGGCACAACGCCAATTCGAACTGAAACACATTCGCCGACTCAACTTGTGACAAACTTCTATAAATTCTGGACTATCAGGCTGAGAAAAATGTATTTAACAACATGTATATAAGCCTTCAGGACATTCACACATGCTGTTAAAAGAAAAAAATCCGGCCTCCTCCTACCCCTTCAGCCGGCCATTCCATCTCCAGAATTGGTGCATTTTTTAGAAGTGTTATCACACCAAAAATTCCTATCATGTAGGTGAAAGATAGGAAAGTGCCTGATGGCCCAGAAAGTACGACGCTCTCGAACGCAATTGGTGTCCATATCTACCTAAATGTGATTCTCCATGATCCGACTGGGGCGTAGCGCGCACACATTCCTCTTCATCCTACGGAGGCGCGTTCTTCTGGTACCAATATTAGTATACTATTCCTCTTCTTCCTACAAGAAATTACCCATTCTTTGCCCACAATGTGAGAAAGAATTAGGGGCACAACGCCAATTCGAACTAAAACACATTTGCCGACTCAACGTGCGACAATCTTCTATAAATTCTGGACTATCAGGCTGAGAAAAATGTATTTAACAACATGTATATAAGCCTTCAGGACATTCACACATGCTGTTAAAAGAAAAAAATCCGGCCTCCTCCTACCCCTTCAGCCGGCCATTCCATCTCCAGAATTGGTGCATTTTTTAGAAGTGTTATCACATCAAAAATTCCTATCATGTAGATGAAAGATAGGATAGTGCCTGATGGCCCAGAAAGTACGACGCTTTCGAACGCAATTGGTGTCTATATCTACCTAAATGTGATTCTCCATGATCCGACTGGGGCGTAGCGCGCCCCATTCCTCTTCATCCTACGGAGGCGCGTTCTTCTGGTACCAATAGAGGTACACTATTCCTCTTCTTCCTACAACAAATTACCCATTCTTTGCCCACAATGTGAGAAAGAATTAGGGGCACAACGCCAATTCGAACTAAAACACATTCGCCGACTCAACGTGCAACAAACTTCTATATATTCTCGACTAACAGGCTGAGAAAAATTTATTTAACAACATGTATGTAAGCCTTCAGGACATTCACACATGCTGTTAAAAGAAAAAAATCCGGCCTCCTCCTACCCCTTCAGCCGGCCATTCCATCTCCAGAATTGGTGCATTTTTTAGAAGTGTTATCACACCAAAAATTCCTATCACGTAGGTGAAAGATAGGAAAGTGCCTGATGGCCCAGAAAGTACGACGCTCTCGAACGCAATTGGTGTCCATATCTACCTAAATGTGATTCTCCATGATCCGACTGGGGCGTAGCGCGCACACATTCCTCTTCATCCTACGGAGGCGCGTTCTTCTTGTACCAATATTAGTATACTATTCCTCTTCTTCCTACAAGAAATTACCCATTCTTTGCCCACAATGTGAGAAAGAATTAGGGGCACAAAGCCAATTCGAACTAAAACACATTTGCCGACTCAACGTGCGACAATCTTCTATATATTCTGGACTATCAGGCTGAGAAAAATGTATTTAACAACATGTATATAAGCCTTCAGGACATTCACACATGCTGTTAAAAAAAAAAATCCGGCCTCCTCCTACCCCTTCAGCCGGCCATTCCATCTCCAGAATTGGTGCATTTTTTAGAAGTGTTATCACACCAAAAATTCCTATCATGTAGGTGAAAGATGGGAAAGTGCCTGATGGCCCAGAAAGTACGACGCTCTCGAACGCAATTGGTGTCCATATCTACCTAAATGTGATTCTCCATGATCCGACTGGGGCGTAGCGCGCCACATTCCTCTTCATCCTACGGAGGCGCGTTCTAATGGTACCAATATTAGTATACTATTCCTCTTCTTCCTACAAGAAATTACCCATTCTTTGCCCACAATGTGAGAAAGAATTAGGGGCACAACGCCAATTCGAACTAAAACACATTTGCCGACTCAACATGCGACAAACTTCTATATATTCTGGACTATCAGGCTGAGAAAAATGTATTTAACAACATGTATGTAAGCCTTCAGGGCATTCACACATGCTGTTAAAAGAAAAAAATCCGGCCTCCTCCTACCCCTTCAGCCGGCCATTCCATCTCCAGAATTGGTGCATTTTTTAGAAGTGTTATCACATCAAAAATTCCTATCATGTAGATGAAAGATAGGATAGTGCCTGATGGCCCAGAAAGTACGACGCTCTCGAACGCAATTGGTGTCCACATCTACCTAAATGTGATTCTCCATGATCCGACTGGGGCATAGCGCGCCACATTCCTCTTCATCCTATGGAGGCGCGTTCTTCTGGTACCAATATTAGTACACTATTCCTCTTTTTCCTACAACAAATTACCCATTCTTTGCCCACAATGTGAGAAAGAATTAGGGGTACAACGCCAATTCGAACTGAAACACATTCGCCGACTCAACTTGCGACAAACTTCTATATATTCTGGACTATCAGGCTGAGAAAAATGTATTTAACAACATGTATATAAGCCTTCAGGACATTCAGACATGCTGTTAAAAGAAAAAAATCCCGCCTCCTCCTACCCCTTCAGCCGCCCATTCCATCTCCAAAATTGGTGCATTTTTTAGAAGTGTTATCACACCAAAAATTCCTATCATGTAGGTGAAAGATAGGAAAGTGCCTGATGGCCCAGAAAGTACGACGCTCTCGAACGTAATTGGTGCCCATATCTACCTAAATGTGATTCTCCATGATCCGACTGGGGCGTAGCGCGCCCAATTCCTCTTCATCCTACGGAGGCGCGTTCTTCTGGTACCAATAGAGGTACACTATTCCTCTTCTTCCTACAACAAATTACCCATTCTTTGCCCACAATGTGAGAAAGAATTAGGGGCACAACGCCAATTCGAACTAAAACACATTTGCCGACTCAATGTGCGACAATCTTCTATATATTCTGGACTATCAGGCTGAGAAAAATGTATTTAACAACATGTATATAAGCCTTCAGGACATTCACACATGCTGTTAAAAGAAAAAAATCCGGCCTCCTCCTACCCCTTCAGCCGGCCATTCCATCTCCAGAATTGGTGCATTTTTTAGAAGTGTTATCACATCAAAAATTCCTATCATGTAGATGAAAGATAGGATAGTGCCTGATGGCCCAGAAAGTACGACGCTCTCGAACGCAATTGGTGTCTATATCTACCTAAATGTGATTCTCCATGATCCGACTGGGGCGTAGCGCTCCCCATTCCTCTTCATCCTATGGAGGCGCGTTCTTCTGGTACCAATAGAGGTACACTATTCCTCTTCTTCCTACAACAAATTACCCATTCTTTGCCCACAATGTGAGAAAGAATTAGGGGCACAACGCCAATTCGAACTAAAACACATTCGCCGACTCAACGTGCAACAAACTTCTATATATTCTGGACTAACAGGCTGAGAAAAATTTATTTAACAACATGTATGTAAGCCTTCAGGACATTCACACATGCTGTTGAAAGAAAAAAATCCGGCCTCCTCCTACCCCTTCAGCCGGCCAATCCATCTCCAGAATTGGTGCATTTTTTAGAAGTGTTATCACACCAAAAATTCCTATCATGTAGGTGAAAGATAGGAAAGTGCCTGATGGCCCAGGAGGTACGACGCTCTCGAACGCAATTGGTGTCCATATCTACCTAAATGTGATTCTCCATGATCCGACTGGGGCGTAGCGCGCCACATTCCTCTTCATCCTACTGAGGCGCGTTCTTCTGGTACCAATATTAGTACACTATTCCTCTTCTTCCTACAACAAATTACCCATTCTTTGCCCACAATGTGGGAAAGAATTAGGGGCACAATGCCAATTCGAACTGAAACACATTCGCCGACTCAACTTGTGACAAACTTCTATAAATTCTGGACTATCAGGCTGAGAAAAATGTATTTAACAACATGTATATAAGCCTTCAGGACATTCACACATGCTGTTAAAAGAAAAAAATCCGGCCTCCTCCTACCCCTTCAGCCGGCCATTCCATCTCCAGAATTGGTGCATTTTTTAGAAGTGTTATCACACCAAAAATTCCTATCATGTAGGTGAAAGATAGGAAAGTGCCTGATGGCCCAGAAAGTACGACGCTCTCGAACGCAATTGGTGTCCACATCTACCTAAATGTGATTCTCCATGATCCGACTGGGGCATAGCGCGCCACATTCCTCTTCATCCTATGGAGGCGCGTTCTTCTGGTACCAATATTAGTACACTATTCCTCTTTTTCCTACAACAAATTACCCATTCTTTGCCCACAATGTGAGAAAGAATTAGGGGTACAACGCCAATTCGAACTGAAACACATTCGCCGACTCAACTTGTGACAAACTTCTATAAATTCTGGACTATCAGGCTGAGAAAAATGTATTTAACAACATGTATATAAGCCTTCAGGACATTCACACATGCTGTTAAAAGAAAAAAATCCGGCCTCCTCCTACCCCTTCAGCCGGCCATTCCATCTCCAGAATTGGTGCATTTTTTAGAAGTGTTATCACACCAAAAATTCCTATCATGTAGGTGAAAGATAGGAAAGTGCCTGATGGCCCAGAAAGTACGACGCTCTCGAACGCAATTGGTGTCCATATCTACCTAAATGTGATTCTCCATGATCCGACTGGGGCGTAGCGCGCCACATTCCTCTTCATCCTACGGAGGCGCGTTCTTCTGGTACCAATATTAGTATACTATTCCTCTTCTTCCTACAAGAAATTACCCATTCTTTGCCCACAATGTGAGAAAGAATTAGGGGCACAACGCCAATTCGAACTAAAACACATTTGCCGACTCAATGTGCGACAATCTTCTATATATTCTGGACTATTAGGCTGAGAAAAATGTATTTAACAACATGTATGTAAGCCTTTCGGGCATTCACACATGCTGTTAAAAGAAAAAAATCCGGCCTCCTCCTACCCCTTCAGCCGGCCATTCCATCTCCAGAATTGGTGCATTTTTTAGAAGTGTTATCACATCAAAAATTCCTATCTTGTAGGTGAAAGATAGGATAGTGCGTGATGGCCCAGAAAGTACGACGCTCTCGAACGCAATTAGTGTCCATATCTACCTAAATGTGATTCTCCATGATCCGACTGGGGCGTAGCGCGCCACATTCCTCTTCATCCTACGGAGGCGCGTTCTTCTGGTACCAATATTAGTACACTATTCCTCTTCTTCCTACAACAAATTACCCATTCTTTGCCCACAATGTGAGAAAGAATTAGGGGCACAACGCCAATTCGAACTAAAACACATTTGCCGACTCAACGTGCGACAAACTTCTATATATTCTGGACTGATAGGCTGAGAAAAATGTATTTAACAACATGTATGTAAGCCTTCAGGACATTCACACATGCTGTTAAAAGAAAAAAATCCGGCTTCCTCCTACCCCTTCAGTTGGCCATTCCATCTCCAGAATTGGTGCATTTTTTAGAAGTGTTATCACACCAAAAATTCCTATCATGTAGGTGAAAGATAGGAAAGTGCCTGATGGCCCAGAAAGTATGACGCTCTCGAACGCAATTGGTGTCCATATCTACCTAAATGTGATTCTCCATGATCCGACTGGGGCGTAGCGCGCCACATTCCTCTTCATCCTACGGAGGCGCGTTCTTCTGGTACCAATATTAGTACACTATTCCTCTTCTTCCTACAACAAATTACCCATTCTTTGCCCACAATGTGGGAAAGAATTAGGGGCACAACGCCAATTCGAACTGAAACACATACGCCGACTCAACTTGTGACAAACTTCTATAAATTCTGGACTATCAGGCTGAGAAAAATGTATTTAACAACATGTATATAAGCCTTCAGGACATTCACACATGCTGTTAAAAGAAAAAAAATCCGGCCTCCTCCTACCCCTTCAGCCGGCCATTCCATCTCCAGAATTGGTGCATTTTTTAGAAGTGTTATCACACCAAAAATTCCTATCATGTAGGTGAAAGATAGGAAAGTGCCTGATGGCCCAGAAAGTACGACGCTCTCGAACGCAATTGGTGTCCACATCTACCTAAATGTGATTCTCCATGATCCGACTGGGGCGTAGCGCGCCCCATTCCTCTTCATCCTACGGAGGCGCGTTCTTCTGGTACCAATAGAGGTACACTATTCCTCTTCTTCCTACAACAAATTACCCATTCTTTGCCCACAATGTGAGAAAGAATTAGGGGCACAACGCCAATTCGAACTAAAACACATTCGCCGACTCAACGTGCGACAAACTTCTATATATTCTGGACTAATAGGCTGAGAAAAATGTATTTAACAACATGTATGTAAGCCTTCAGGACATTCACACATGCTGTTAAAAGAAAAAAATCCGGCTTCCTCCTACCCCTTCAGCCGGCCATTCCATCTCCAGAATTGGTGCATTTTTTAGAAGTGTTATCACACCAAAAATTCCTATCATGTAGGTGAAAGATAGGAAAGTGCCTGATGGCCCAGAAAGTACGACGCTCTCGAACGCAATTGGTGTCCATATCTACCTAAATGTGATTCTCCATGATCCGACTGGGGCGTAGCGCGCCACATTCCTCTTCATCCTACGGAGGCGCGTTCTTCTGGTACCAATATTAGTACACTATTCCTCTTCTTCCTACAACAAATTACCCATTCTTTGCCCACAATGTGAGAAAGAATTAGGGGCACAACGCCAATTCGAACTGAAACACATTCGCCGACTCAACTTGCGACAAACTTCTATATATTCTGGACTATCAGGCTGAGAAAAATGTATTTAACAACATGTATGTAAGCCTTCAGGGCATTCACACATGCTGTTAAAAGAAAAAAATCCGGTCTCCTCCTACCCCTTCAGCCGGCCATTCCATCTCCAGAATTGGTGCATTTTTTAGAAGTGTTATCACACCAAAAATTCCTATCATGTAGGTGAAAGATAGGAAAGTGCCTGATGGCCCAGAAAGTACGACGCTCTCGAACGCAATTGGTGTCCATATCTACCTAAATGTGATTCTCCATGATCCGACTGGGGCGTAGCACGCCACATTCCTCTTCATCCTACGGAGGCGCGTTCTTCTGGTACCAATATTACTACACTATTCCTCTTCTTCCTACAACAAATTACCCATTCTTTGCCCACAATGTGGGAAAGAATTAGGGGCACAACGCCAATTCGAACTGAAACACATTCGCCGACTCAACTTGTGACAAACTTCTATAAATTCTGGACTATCAGGCTGAGAAAAATGTATTTAACAACATGTATATAAGCCTTCAGGACATTCACACATGCTGTTAAAAGAAAAAAATCCGGCCTCCTCCTACCCCTTCAGCCGGCCATTCCATCTCCAGAATTGGTGCATTTTTTAGAAGTGTTATCACACCAACAATTCCTATCATGTAGGTGAAAGATAGGAAAGTGCCTGATGGCCCAGAAAGTACGACGCTCTCGAACGCAATTGGTGTCCATATCTACCTAAATGTGATTCTCCATGATCCGACTGGGGCGTAGCGCGCCACATTCCTCTTCATCCTACGGAGGCGCGTTCTTCTGGTACCAATATTAGTACACTATTCCTCTTCTTCCTACAACAAATTACCCATTCTTTGCCCACAATGTGGGAAAGAATTAGGGGCACAACGCCAATTCGAACTGAAACACATTCGCCGACTCAACTTGTGACAAACTTCTATAAATTCTGGACTATCAGGCTGAGAAAAATGTATTTAACAACATTTATATAAGCCTTCAGGACATTCAGACATGCTGTTAAAAGAAAAAATCCGGCCTCCTCCTACCCCTTCAGCCGGCCATTCCATCTCCAGAATTGGTGCATTTTTTAGAAGTGTTATCACACCAAAAATTTCTATCATGTAGGTGAAAGATAGGAAAGTGCCTGATGGCCCAGAAAGTACGACGCTCTCGAACGCAATTGGTGTCCATATCTACCTAAATGTGATTCTCCATGATCCGACTGGGGCGTAGCGCGCCACATTCCTCTTCATCCTACGGAGGCGCGTTCTTCTGGTACCAATATTAGTACACTATTCCTCTTCTTCCTACAACAAATTACCCATTCTTTGCCCACAATGTGGGAAAGAATTAGGGGCACAACGCCAATTTGAACTGAAACACATTCGCCGACTCAACTTGTGACAAACTTCTATAAATTCTGGACTATCAGGCTGAGAAAAATGTATTTAACAACATGTATATAAGCCTTCAGGACATTCACACATGCTGTTAAAAGAAAAAAATCCGGCCTCCTCCTACCCCTTCAGCCGGCCATTCCATCTCCAGAATTGGTGCATTTTTTAGAAGTGTTATCACACCAAAAATTTCTATCATGTAGGTGAAAGATAGGAAAGTGCCTGATGGCCCAGAAAGTACGACGCTCTCGAACGCAATTGGTGTCCATATCTACCTAAATGTGATTCTCCATGATCCGACTGGGGCGTAGCGCGCCACATTCCTCTTCATCCTACGGAGGCGCGTTCTTCTGGTACCAATATTAGTACACTATTCCTCTTCTTCCTACAACAAATTACCCATTCTTTGCCCACAATGTGAGAAAGAATTAGGGGCACAACGCCAATTCGAACTGAAACACATTCGCCGACTCAACTTGCGACAAACTTCTATATATTCTGGACTATCAGGCTGAGAAAAATGTATTTAACAACATGTATATAAGCCTTCAGGACATTCACACATGCTGTTAAAAGAAAAAAATCCGGCCTCCTCCTACCCCTTCAGCCGGCCATTCCATCTCCAGAATTGGTGCATTTTTTAGAAGTGTTATCACACCAAAAATTCCTATCATGTAGGTGAAAGATAGGAAAGTGCCTGATGGCCCAGAAAGTACGACGCTCTCGAACGCAATTGGTGTCCATATCTACCTAAATGTGATTCTCCATGATCCGACTGGGGCGTAGCGCGCCACATTCCTCTTGATCCTACGGAGGCGCGTTCTTCTGGTACCAATATTAGTACACTATTCCTCTTCTTCCTACAACAAATTACCCATTCTTTGCCCACAATGTGGGAAAGAATTAGGGGCACAACGCCAATTCGAACTGAAACACATTCGCCGACTCAACTTGTGACAAACTTCTATAAATTCTGGACTATCAGGCTGAGAAAAATGTATTTAACAACATGTATATAAGCCTTCAGGACATTCACACATGCTGTTAAAAGAAAAAAAATCCGGCCTCCTCCTACCCCTTCAGCCGGCCATTCCATCTCCAGAATTGGTGCATTTTTTAGAAGTGTTATCACACCAAAAATTCCTATCATGTAGGTGAAAGATAGGAAAGTGCCTGATGGCCCAGAAAGTACGACGCTCTCGAACGCAATTGGTGTCCATATCTACCTAAATGTGATTCTCCATGATCCGACTGGGGCGTAGCGCGCCACATTCCTCTTCATCCTACGGAGGCGCGTTCTTCTGGTACCAATATTAGTACACTATTCCTCTTCTTCCTACAACAAATTACCCATTCTTTGCCCACAATGTGAGAAAGAATTAGGGGCACAACGCCAATTCGAACTGAAACACATTCGCCGACTCAACTTGCGACAAACTTCTATATATTCTGGACTATCAGGCTGAGAAAAATGTATTTAACATGTATATAAGCCTTCAGGACATTCACACATGCTGTTAAAAGAAAAAAATCCGGCCTCCTCCTACCCCTTCAGCCGGCCATTCCATCTCCAGAATTGGTGCATTTTTTAGAAGTGTTATCACACCAAAAATTTCTATCATGTAGGTGAAAGATAGGAAAGTGCCTGATGGCCCAGAAAGTACGACGCTCTCGAACGCAATTGGTGTCCATATCTACCTAAATGTGATTCTCCATGATCCGACTGGGGCGTAGCGCGCCACATTCCTCTTCATCCTACGGAGGCGCGTTCTTCTGGTACCAATATTAGTACACTATTCCTCTTCTTCCTACAACAAATTACCCATTCTTTGCCCACAATGTGAGAAAGAATTAGGGGCACAACGCCAATTCGAACTGAAACACATTCGCCGACTCAACTTGCGACAAACTTCTATATATTCTGGACTATCAGGCTGAGAAAAATGTATTTAACAACATGTATATAAGCCTTCAGGACATTCACACATGCTGTTAAAAGAAAAAAATCCGGCCTCCTCCTACCCCTTCAGCCGGCCATTCCATCTCCAGAATTGGTGCATTTTTTAGAAGTGTTATCACACCAAAAATTCCTATCATGTAGGTGAAAGATAGGAAAGTGCCTGATGGCCCAGAAAGTACGACGCTCTCGAACGCAATTGGTGTCCATATCTACCTAAATGTGATTCTCCATGATCCGACTGGGGCGTAGCGCGCCACATTCCTCTTGATCCTACGGAGGCGCGTTCTTCTGGTACCAATATTAGTACACTATTCCTCTTCTTCCTACAACAAATTACCCATTCTTTGCCCACAATGTGGGAAAGAATTAGGGGCACAACGCCAATTCGAACTGAAACACATTCGCCGACTCAACTTGTGACAAACTTCTATAAATTCTGGACTATCAGGCTGAGAAAAATGTATTTAACAACATGTATATAAGCCTTCAGGACATTCACACATGCTGTTAAAAGAAAAAAAATCCGGCCTCCTCCTACCCCTTCAGCCGGCCATTCCATCTCCAGAATTGGTGCATTTTTTAGAAGTGTTATCACACCAAAAATTCCTATCATGTAGGTGAAAGATAGGAAAGTGCCTGATGGCCCAGAAAGTACGACGCTCTCGAACGCAATTGGTGTCCATATCTACCTAAATGTGATTCTCCATGATCCGACTGGGGCGTAGCGCGCCACATTCCTCTTCATCCTACGGAGGCGCGTTCTTCTGGTACCAATATTAGTACACTATTCCTCTTCTTCCTACAACAAATTACCCATTCTTTGCCCACAATGTGAGAAAGAATTAGGGGCACAACGCCAATTCGAACTGAAACACATTCGCCGACTCAACTTGCGACAAACTTCTATATATTCTGGACTATCAGGCTGAGAAAAATGTATTTAACATGTATATAAGCCTTCAGGACATTCACACATGCTGTTAAAAGAAAAAAATCCGGCCTCCTCCTACCCCTTCAGCCGGCCATTCCATCTCCAGAATTGGTGCATTTTTTAGAAGTGTTATCACACCAAAAATTCCTATCATGTAGGTGAAAGATAGGAAAGTGCCTGATGGCCCAGAAAGTACGACGCTCTCGAACGCAAATGGTGTCCATATCTACCTAAATGTGATTCTCCATGATCCGACTGGGGCGTAGCGCGCCACATTCCTCTTCATCCTACGGAGGCGCGTTCTTCTGGTACCAATATTAGTACACTATTCCTCTTCTTCCTACAACAAATTACCCATTCTTTGCCCACAATGTGGGAAAGAATTAGGGGCACAACGCGAATTCGAACTGAAACACATTCGCCGACTCAACTTGTGACAAACTTCTATAAATTCTGGACTATCAGGCTGAGAAAAATGTATTTAACAACATGTATATAAGCCTTCAGGACATTCACACATGCTGTTAAAAGAAAAAAATCCGGCCTCCTCCTACCCCTTCAGCCGGCCATTCCATCTCCTGAATTGGTGCATTTTTTAGAAGTGTTATCACACCAAAAATTTCTATCATGTAGGTGAAAGATAGGAAAGTGCCTGATGGCCCAGAAAGTACGACGCTCTCGAACGCAATTGGTGTCCATATCTACCTAAATGTGATTCTCCATGATCCGACTGGGGCGTAGCGCGCCACATTCCTCTTCATCCTACGGAGGCGCGTTCTTCTGGTACCAATATTAGTACACTATTCCTCTTCTTCCTACAACAAATTACCCATTCTTTGCCCCCAATGTGAGAAAGAATTAGGGGCACAACGCCAATTCGAACTGAAACACATTCGCCGACTCAACTTGCGACAAACTTCTATATATTCTGGACTATCAGGCTGAGAAAAATGTATTTAACAACATGTATATAAGCCTTCAGGACATTCACACATGCTGTTAAAAGAAAAAAATCCGGCCTCCTCCTACCCCTTCAGCCGGCCATTCCATCTCCAGAATTGGTGCATTTTTTAGAAGTGTTATCACACCAAAAATTCCTATCATGTAGGTGAAAGATAGGAAAGTGCCTGATGGCCCAGAAAGTACGACGCTCTCGAACGCAATTGGTGTCCATATCTACCTAAATGTGATTCTCCATGATCCGACTGGGGCGTAGCGCGCCACATTCCTCTTCATCCTACGGAGGCGCGTTCTTCTGGTACCAATATTAGTACACTATTCCTCTTCTTCCTACAACAAATTACCAATTCTTTGCCCACAATGTGGGAAAGAATTAGGGGCACAACGCCAATTCGAACTGAAACACATTCGCCGACTCAACTTTCGACAAACTTCTATAAATTCTGGACTATCAGGCTGAGAAAAATGTATTTAACAACATGTATATAAGCCTTCAGGACATTCACACATGCTGTTAAAAGAAAAAAATCCGGCCTCCTCCTACCCCTTCAGCCGGCCATTCCATCTCCAGAATTGGTGCATTTTTTAGAAGTGTTATCACACCAAAAATTCCTATCATGTAGGTGAAAGATAGGAAAGTGCCTGATGGCCCAGAAAGTACGACGCTCTCGAACGCAATTGGTGTCCATATCTACCTAAATGTGATTCTCCATGATCCGACTGGGGCGTAGCGCGCCACATTCCTCTTTATCCTACGGAGGCGCGTTCTTCTGGTACCAATATTAGTACACTATTCCTCTTCTTCCTACAACAAATTACCCATTCTTTGCCCACAATGTGGGAAAGAATTAGGGGCACAACGCCAATTCGAACTGAAACACATTCGCCGACTCAACTTGTGACAAACTTCTATAAATTCTGGACTATCAGGCTGAGAAAAATGTATTTAACAACATGTATATAAGCCTTCAGGACATTCACACATGCTGTTAAAAGAAAAAAATCCGGCCTCCTCCTACCCCTTCAGCCGGCCATTCCATCTCCAGAATTGGTGCATTTTTTAGAAGTGTTATCACACCAAAAATTCCTATCATGTAGGTGAAAGATAGGAAAGTGCCTGATGGCCCAGAAAGTACGACGCTCTCGAACGCAATTGGTGTCCATATCTACCTAAATGTGATTCTCCATGATCCGACTGGGGCGTAGCGCGCCACATTCCTCTTCATCCTACGGAGGCGCGTTCTTCTGGTACCAATATTAGTATACTATTCCTCTTCTTCCTACAAGAAATTACCCATTCTTTGCCCACAATGTGTGAGAGAATTAGGGGCACAACGCCAATTCGAACTAAAACACATTTGCCGACTCAATGTGCGACAATCTTCTATATATTCTGGACTATTAGGCTGAGAAAAATGTATTTAACAACATGTATGTAAGCCTTTCGGGAATTCACACATGCTGTTAAAAGAAAAAAATCCGGCCTCCTCCTACCCCTTCAGCCGGCCATTCCATCTCCAGAATTGGTGCATTTTTTAGAAGTGTTATCACATCAAAAATTCCTATCTTGTAGGTGAAAGATAGGATAGTGCGTGATGGCCCAGAAAGTACGACGCTCTCGAACGCAATTGGTGTCCACATCTACCTAAATGTGATTCTCCATGATCCGACTGGGGCATAGCGCGCCACATTCCTCTTCATCCTATGGAGGCGCGTTCTTCTGGTACCAATATTAGTACACTATTCCTCTTTTTCCTACAACAAATTACCCATTCTTTGCCCACAATGTGAGAAAGAATTAGGGGTACAACGCCAATTCGAACTGAAACACATTCGCCGACTCAACTTGCGACAAACTTCTATATATTCTGGACTATCAGGCTGAGAAAAATGTATTTAACAACATGTATATAAGCCTTCAGGACATTCACACATGCTGTTAAAAGAAAAAAATCCGGCCTCCTCCTACCCCTTCAGCCGGCCATTCCATCTCCTGAATTGGTGCATTTTTTAGAATTGTTATCACACCAAAAATTCCTATCATGTAGGTGAAAGATAGGAAAGTGCCTGATGGCCCAGAAAGTACGACGCTCTCGAACGCAATTGGTGCCAATATCTACCTAAATGTGATTATCCATGATCCGACTGGGGCGTAGCGCGCCACATTCCTCTTCATCCTAGGGAGGCGCGTTATTCTGGTACCAATATTAGTACACTATTCCTCTTCTTCCTACAAGAAATTACCCATTCTTTGCCCACAATGTGGGAAAGAATTAGGGGCACAACGCCAATTCGAACTGAAACACATTCGCCGACTCAACTTGTGACAAACTTCTATAAATTCTGGACTATCAGGCTGAGAAAAATGTATTTAACAACATGTATATAAGCCTTCAGGACATTCACACATGCTGTTAAAAGAAAAAAATCCGGCCTCCTCCTACCCCTTCAGCCGGCCATTCCATCTCCAGAATTGGTGCATTTTTTAGAAGTGTTATCACATCAAAAATTCCTATCATGTAGATGAAAGATAGGATAGTGCCTGATGGCCCAGAAAGTACGACGCTCTCGAACGCAATTGGTGTCTATATCTACCTAAATGTGATTCTCCATGATCCGACTGGGGCGTAGCGCGCCCCATTCCTCTTCATCCTACGGAGGCGCGTTCTTCTGGTACCAATAGAGGTACACTATTCCTCTTCTTCCTACAACCAATTACCCATTCTTTGCCCACAATGTGAGAAAGAATTAGGGGCACAACGCCAATTCGAACTAAAACACATTCGCCGACTCAACGTGCAACAAACTTCTATATATTCTGGACTAACAGGCTGAGAAAAATTTATTTAACAACATGTATGTAAGCCTTCAGGACATTCACACATGCTGTTAAAAGAAAAAAATCCGGCCTCCTCCTACCCCTTCAGCCGGCCATTCCATCTCCAGAATTGGTGCATTTTTTAGAAGTGTTATCACACCAAAAATTCCTATCATGTAGGTGAAAGATAGGAAAGTGCCTGATGGCCCAGAAAGTACGACGCTCTCGAACGCAATTGGTGTCCATATCTACCTAAATGTGATTCTCCATGATCCGACTGGGGCGTAGCACGCCACATTCCTCTTCATCCTACGGAGGCGCGTTCTTCTGGTACCAATATTAGTACACTATTCCTCTTCTTCCTACAACAAATTACCCATTCTTTGCCCACAATGTGGGAAAGAATTAGGGGCACAACGCCAATTCGAACTGAAACACATTCGCCGACTCAACTTGTGACAAACTTCTATAAATTCTGGACTATCAGGCTGAGAAAAATGTATTTAACAACATGTATATAAGCCTTCAGGACATTCACACATGCTGTTAAAAGAAAAAAATCCGGCCTCCTCCTACCCCTTCAGCCGGCCATTCCATCTCCAGAATTGGTGCAGTTTTTAGAAGTGTTATCACACCAAAAATTCCTATCATGTAGGTGAAAGATAGGAAAGTGCCTGATGGCCCAGAAAGTACGACGCTCTCGAACGCAATTGGTGTCCACATCTACCTAAATGTGATTCTCCATGATCCGACTGGGGCATAGCGCGCCACATTCCTCTTCATCCTATGGAGGCGCGTTCTTCTGGTACCAATATTAGTACACTATTCCTCTTCTTCCTTCAACAAATTACACATTCTTTGCCCACAATGTGTGAAAGAATTAGGGGCACAACGCCAATTCGAACTGAAACACATTCGCCGACTCAACTTGCGACAAACTTGTATATATTCTGGACTATCAGGCTGAGAAAAATGTATTTAACAACATGTATATAAGCCTTCAGGACATTCAGACATGCTGTTAAAAGAAAAAAATCCGGCCTCCTCCTACCCCTTCAGCCGGCCATTCCATCTCCAAAATTGGTGCATTTTTTAGAAGTGTTATCACACCAAAAATTCCTATCATGTAGGTGAAAGATAGGAAAGTGCCTGATGGCCCAGAAAGTATGACGCTCTCGAACGCAATTGGTGCCCATATCTACCTAAATGTGATTCTCCATGATCCGACTGGGGCGTAGCGCGCCCCATTCCTCTTCATCCTACGGAGGCGCGTTCTTCTGGTACCAATAGAGGTACACTATTCCTCTTCTTCCTACAACAAATTACCCATTCTTTGCCCACAATGTGAGAAAGAATTAGGGGCACAACGCCAATTCGAACTAAAACACATTTGCCGACTCAATGTGCGACAATCTTCTATATATTCTGGACTATCAGGCTGAGAAAAATGTATTTAACAACATGTATGTAAGCCTTTCGGGCATTCACACATGCTGTTAAAAGAAAAAAATCCGGCCTCCTCCTACCCCTTCAGCCGGCCATTCCATCTCCAGAATTGGTGCATTTTTTAGAAGTGTTATCACATCAAAAATTCCTATCTTGTAGGTGAAAGATAGGATAGTGCGTGATGGCCCAGAAAGTACGACGCTCTCGAACGCAATTAGTGTCCATATCTACCTAAATGTGATTCTCCATGATCCGACTGGGGCGTAGCGCGCCACATTCCTCTTCATCCTACGGAGGCGCGTTCTTCTGGTACCAATATTAGTACACTATTCCTCTTCTTCCTACAACAAATTACCCATTCTTTGCCCACAATGTGAGAAAGAATTAGGGGCACAACGCCAATTCGAACTAAAACACATTTGCCGACTCAACGTGCGACAAACTTCTATATATTCTGGACTAATAGGCTGAGAAAAATGTATTTAACAACATGTATGTAAGCCTTCAGGACATTCACACATGCTGTTAAAAGAAAAAAATCCGGCTTCCTCCTACCCCTTCAGTTGGCCATTCCATCTCCAGAATTGGTGCATTTTTTAGAAGTGTTATCACACCAAAAATTCCTATCATGTAGGTGAAAGATAGGAAAGTGCCTGATGGCCCAGAAAGTATGACGCTCTCGAACGCAATTGGTGTCCATATCTACCTAAATGTGATTCTCCATGATCCGACTGGGGCGTAGCGCGCCACATTCCTCTTCATCCTACGGAGGCGCGTTCTTCTGGTACCAATATTAGTACACTATTCCTCTTCTTCCTACAACAAATTACCCATTCTTTGCCCACAATGTGGGAAAGAATTAGGGGCACAACGCCAATTCGAACTGAAACACATACGCCGACTCAACTTGTGACAAACTTCTATAAATTCTGGACTATCAGGCTGAGAAAAATGTATTTAACAACATGTATATAAGCCTTCAGGACATTCACACATGCTGTTAAAAGAAAAAAATCCGGCCTCCTCCTACCCCTTCAGCCGGCCATTCCATCTCCAGAATTGGTGCATTTTTTAGAAGTGTTATCACACCAAAAATTCCTATCATGTAGGTGAAAGATAGGAAAGTGCCTGATGGCCCAGAAAGTACGACGCTCTCGAACGCAATTGGTGTCCACATCTACCTAAATGTGATTCTCCATGATCCGACTGGGGCGTAGCGCGCCCCATTCCTCTTCATCCTACGGAGGCGCGTTCTTCTGGTACCAATAGAGGTACACTATTCCTCTTCTTCCTACAACAAATTACCCATTCTTTGCCCACAATGTGAGAAAGAATTAGGGGCACAACGCCAATTCGAACTAAAACACATTCGCCGACTCAACGTGCGACAAACTTCTATATATTCTGGACTAATAGGCTGAGAAAAATGTATTTAACAACATGTATGTAAGCCTTCAGGACATTCACACATGCTGTTAAAAGAAAAAAATCCGGCTTCCTCCTACCCCTTCAGCCGGCCATTCCATCTCCAGAATTGGTGCATTTTTTAGAAGTGTTATCACACCAAAAATTCCTATCATGTAGGTGAAAGATAGGAAAGTGCCTGATGGCCCAGAAAGTACGACGCTCTCGAACGCAATTGGTGTCCATATCTACCTAAATGTGATTCTCCATGATCCGACTGGGGCGTAGCGCGCCACATTCCTCTTCATCCTACGGAGGCGCGTTCTTCTGGTACCAATATTAGTACACTATTCCTCTTCTTCCTACAACAAATTACCCATTCTTTGCCCACAATGTGAGAAAGAATTAGGGGCACAACGCCAATTCGAACTGAAACACATTCGCCGACTCAACTTGCGACAAACTTCTATATATTCTGGACTATCAGGCTGAGAAAAATGTATTTAACAACATGTATGTAAGCCTTCAGGGCATTCACACATGCTGTTAAAAGAAAAAAATCCGGCCTCCTCCTACCCCTTCAGCCGGCCATTCCATCTCCTGAATTGGTGCATTTTTTAGAATTGTTATCACACCAAAAATTCCTATCATGTAGGTGAAAGATAGGAAAGTGCCTGATGGCCCAGAAAGTACGACGCTCTCGAACGCAATTGGTGCCAATATCTACCTAAATGTGATTATCCATGATCCGACTGGGGCGTAGCGCGCCACATTCCTCTTCATCCTAGGGAGGCGCGTTATTCTGGTACCAATATTAGTACACTATTCCTCTTCTTCCTACAAGAAATTACCCATTCTTTGCCCACAATGTGTGAGAGAATTAGGGGCACAACGCCAATTCGAACTAAAACACATTTGCCGACTCAATGTGCGACAATCTTCTATATATTCTGGACTATTAGGCTGAGAAAAATGTATTTAACAACATGTATGTAAGCCTTTCGGGAATTCACACATGCTGTTAAAAGAAAAAAATCCGGCCTCCTCCTACCCCTTCAGCCGGCCATTCCATCTCCAGAATTGGTGCATTTTTTAGAAGTGTTATCACATCAAAAATTCCTATCTTGTAGGTGAAAGATAGGATAGTGCGTGATGGCCCAGAAAGTACGACGCTCTCGAACGCAATTGGTGTCCACATCTACCTAAATGTGATTCTCCATGATCCGACTGGGGCATAGCGCGCCACATTCCTCTTCATCCTATGGAGGCGCGTTCTTCTGGTACCAATATTAGTACACTATTCCTCTTTTTCCTACAACAAATTACCCATTCTTTGCCCACAATGTGAGAAAGAATTAGGGGTACAACGCCAATTCGAACTGAAACACATTCGCCGACTCAACTTGCGACAAACTTCTATATATTCTGGACTATCAGGCTGAGAAAAATGTATTTAACAACATGTATATAAGCCTTCAGGACATTCACACATGCTGTTAAAAGAAAAAAATCCGGCCTCCTCCTACCCCTTCAGCCGGCCATTCCATCTCCTGAATTGGTGCATTTTTTAGAATTGTTATCACACCAAAAATTCCTATCATGTAGGTGAAAGATAGGAAAGTGCCTGATGGCCCAGAAAGTACGACGCTCTCGAACGCAATTGGTGCCAATATCTACCTAAATGTGATTATCCATGATCCGACTGGGGCGTAGCGCGCCACATTCCTCTTCATCCTAGGGAGGCGCGTTATTCTGGTACCAATATTAGTACACTATTCCTCTTCTTCCTACAAGAAATTACCCATTCTTTGCCCACAATGTGGGAAAGAATTAGGGGCACAACGCCAATTCGAACTGAAACACATTCGCCGACTCAACTTGTGACAAACTTCTATAAATTCTGGACTATCAGGCTGAGAAAAATGTATTTAACAACATGTATATAAGCCTTCAGGACATTCACACATGCTGTTAAAAGAAAAAAATCCGGCCTCCTCCTACCCCTTCAGCCGGCCATTCCATCTCCAGAATTGGTGCATTTTTTAGAAGTGTTATCACATCAAAAATTCCTATCATGTAGATGAAAGATAGGATAGTGCCTGATGGCCCAGAAAGTACGACGCTCTCGAACGCAATTGGTGTCTATATCTACCTAAATGTGATTCTCCATGATCCGACTGGGGCGTAGCGCGCCCCATTCCTCTTCATCCTACGGAGGCGCGTTCTTCTGGTACCAATAGAGGTACACTATTCCTCTTCTTCCTACAACCAATTACCCATTCTTTGCCCACAATGTGAGAAAGAATTAGGGGCACAACGCCAATTCGAACTAAAACACATTCGCCGACTCAACGTGCAACAAACTTCTATATATTCTGGACTAACAGGCTGAGAAAAATTTATTTAACAACATGTATGTAAGCCTTCAGGACATTCACACATGCTGTTAAAAGAAAAAAATCCGGCCTCCTCCTACCCCTTCAGCCGGCCATTCCATCTCCAGAATTGGTGCATTTTTTAGAAGTGTTATCACACCAAAAATTCCTATCATGTAGGTGAAAGATAGGAAAGTGCCTGATGGCCCAGAAAGTACGACGCTCTCGAACGCAATTGGTGTCCATATCTACCTAAATGTGATTCTCCATGATCCGACTGGGGCGTAGCACGCCACATTCCTCTTCATCCTACGGAGGCGCGTTCTTCTGGTACCAATATTAGTACACTATTCCTCTTCTTCCTACAACAAATTACCCATTCTTTGCCCACAATGTGGGAAAGAATTAGGGGCACAACGCCAATTCGAACTGAAACACATTCGCCGACTCAACTTGTGACAAACTTCTATAAATTCTGGACTATCAGGCTGAGAAAAATGTATTTAACAACATGTATATAAGCCTTCAGGACATTCACACATGCTGTTAAAAGAAAAAAATCCGGCCTCCTCCTACCCCTTCAGCCGGCCATTCCATCTCCAGAATTGGTGCAGTTTTTAGAAGTGTTATCACACCAAAAATTCCTATCATGTAGGTGAAAGATAGGAAAGTGCCTGATGGCCCAGAAAGTACGACGCTCTCGAACGCAATTGGTGTCCACATCTACCTAAATGTGATTCTCCATGATCCGACTGGGGCATAGCGCGCCACATTCCTCTTCATCCTATGGAGGCGCGTTCTTCTGGTACCAATATTAGTACACTATTCCTCTTCTTCCTTCAACAAATTACACATTCTTTGCCCACAATGTGTGAAAGAATTAGGGGCACAACGCCAATTCGAACTGAAACACATTCGCCGACTCAACTTGCGACAAACTTGTATATATTCTGGACTATCAGGCTGAGAAAAATGTATTTAACAACATGTATATAAGCCTTCAGGACATTCAGACATGCTGTTAAAAGAAAAAAATCCGGCCTCCTCCTACCCCTTCAGCCGGCCATTCCATCTCCAAAATTGGTGCATTTTTTAGAAGTGTTATCACACCAAAAATTCCTATCATGTAGGTGAAAGATAGGAAAGTGCCTGATGGCCCAGAAAGTATGACGCTCTCGAACGCAATTGGTGCCCATATCTACCTAAATGTGATTCTCCATGATCCGACTGGGGCGTAGCGCGCCCCATTCCTCTTCATCCTACGGAGGCGCGTTCTTCTGGTACCAATAGAGGTACACTATTCCTCTTCTTCCTACAACAAATTACCCATTCTTTGCCCACAATGTGAGAAAGAATTAGGGGCACAACGCCAATTCGAACTAAAACACATTTGCCGACTCAATGTGCGACAATCTTCTATATATTCTGGACTATCAGGCTGAGAAAAATGTATTTAACAACATGTATGTAAGCCTTTCGGGCATTCACACATGCTGTTAAAAGAAAAAAATCCGGCCTCCTCCTACCCCTTCAGCCGGCCATTCCATCTCCAGAATTGGTGCATTTTTTAGAAGTGTTATCACATCAAAAATTCCTATCTTGTAGGTGAAAGATAGGATAGTGCGTGATGGCCCAGAAAGTACGACGCTCTCGAACGCAATTAGTGTCCATATCTACCTAAATGTGATTCTCCATGATCCGACTGGGGCGTAGCGCGCCACATTCCTCTTCATCCTACGGAGGCGCGTTCTTCTGGTACCAATATTAGTACACTATTCCTCTTCTTCCTACAACAAATTACCCATTCTTTGCCCACAATGTGAGAAAGAATTAGGGGCACAACGCCAATTCGAACTAAAACACATTTGCCGACTCAACGTGCGACAAACTTCTATATATTCTGGACTAATAGGCTGAGAAAAATGTATTTAACAACATGTATGTAAGCCTTCAGGACATTCACACATGCTGTTAAAAGAAAAAAATCCGGCTTCCTCCTACCCCTTCAGTTGGCCATTCCATCTCCAGAATTGGTGCATTTTTTAGAAGTGTTATCACACCAAAAATTCCTATCATGTAGGTGAAAGATAGGAAAGTGCCTGATGGCCCAGAAAGTATGACGCTCTCGAACGCAATTGGTGTCCATATCTACCTAAATGTGATTCTCCATGATCCGACTGGGGCGTAGCGCGCCACATTCCTCTTCATCCTACGGAGGCGCGTTCTTCTGGTACCAATATTAGTACACTATTCCTCTTCTTCCTACAACAAATTACCCATTCTTTGCCCACAATGTGGGAAAGAATTAGGGGCACAACGCCAATTCGAACTGAAACACATACGCCGACTCAACTTGTGACAAACTTCTATAAATTCTGGACTATCAGGCTGAGAAAAATGTATTTAACAACATGTATATAAGCCTTCAGGACATTCACACATGCTGTTAAAAGAAAAAAATCCGGCCTCCTCCTACCCCTTCAGCCGGCCATTCCATCTCCAGAATTGGTGCATTTTTTAGAAGTGTTATCACACCAAAAATTCCTATCATGTAGGTGAAAGATAGGAAAGTGCCTGATGGCCCAGAAAGTACGACGCTCTCGAACGCAATTGGTGTCCACATCTACCTAAATGTGATTCTCCATGATCCGACTGGGGCGTAGCGCGCCCCATTCCTCTTCATCCTACGGAGGCGCGTTCTTCTGGTACCAATAGAGGTACACTATTCCTCTTCTTCCTACAACAAATTACCCATTCTTTGCCCACAATGTGAGAAAGAATTAGGGGCACAACGCCAATTCGAACTAAAACACATTCGCCGACTCAACGTGCGACAAACTTCTATATATTCTGGACTAATAGGCTGAGAAAAATGTATTTAACAACATGTATGTAAGCCTTCAGGACATTCACACATGCTGTTAAAAGAAAAAAATCCGGCTTCCTCCTACCCCTTCAGCCGGCCATTCCATCTCCAGAATTGGTGCATTTTTTAGAAGTGTTATCACACCAAAAATTCCTATCATGTAGGTGAAAGATAGGAAAGTGCCTGATGGCCCAGAAAGTACGACGCTCTCGAACGCAATTGGTGTCCATATCTACCTAAATGTGATTCTCCATGATCCGACTGGGGCGTAGCGCGCCACATTCCTCTTCATCCTACGGAGGCGCGTTCTTCTGGTACCAATATTAGTACACTATTCCTCTTCTTCCTACAACAAATTACCCATTCTTTGCCCACAATGTGAGAAAGAATTAGGGGCACAACGCCAATTCGAACTGAAACACATTCGCCGACTCAACTTGCGACAAACTTCTATATATTCTGGACTATCAGGCTGAGAAAAATGTATTTAACAACATGTATGTAAGCCTTCAGGGCATTCACACATGCTGTTAAAAGAAAAAAATCCGGCCTCCTCCTACCCCTTCAGCCGGCCATTCCATCTCCAGAATTGGTGCATTTTTTAGAAGTGTTATCACACCAAAAATTCCTATCATGTAGGTGAAAGATAGGAAAGTGCCTGATGGCCCAGAAAGTACGACGCTCTCGAACGCAATTGGTGTCCATATCTACCTAAATGTGATTCTCCATGATCCGACTGGGGCGTAGCACGCCACATTCCTCTTCATCCTACGGAGGCGCGTTCTTCTGGTACCAATATTACTACACTATTCCTCTTCTTCCTATAACAAATTACCCATTCTTTGCCCACAATGTGGGAAAGAATTAGGGGCACAACGCCAATTCGAACTGAAACACATTCGCCGACTCAACTTGTGACAAACTTCTATAAATTCTGGACTATCAGGCTGAGAAAAATGTATTTAACAACATGTATATAAGCCTTCAGGACATTCACACATGCTGTTAAAAGAAAAAAATCCGGCCTCCTCCTACCCCTTCAGCCGGCCATTCCATCTCCAGAATTGGTGCATTTTTTAGAAGTGTTATCACACCAAAAATTCCTATCATGTAGGTGAAAGATAGGAAAGTGCCTGATGGCCCAGAAAGTACGACGCTCTCGAACGCAATTGGTGTCCATATCTACCTAAATGTGATTCTCCATGATCCGACTGGGGCGTAGCGCGCCACATTCCTCTTCATCCTACGGAGGCGCGTTCTTCTGGTACCAATATTAGTACACTATTCCTCTTCTTCCTACAACAAATTACCCATTCTTTGCCCACAATGTGGGAAAGAATTAGGGGCACAACGCCAATTCGAACTGAAACACATTCGCCGACTCAACTTGTGACAAACTTCTATAAATTCTGGACTATCAGGCTGAGAAAAATGTATTTAACAACATGTATATAAGCCTTCAGGACATTCAGACATGCTGTTAAAAGAAAAAATCCGGCCTCCTCCTACCCCTTCAGCCGGCCATTCCATCTCCAGAATTGGTGCATTTTTTAGAAGTGTTATCACACCAAAAATTTCTATCATGTAGGTGAAAGATAGGAAAGTGCCTGATGGCCCAGAAAGTACGACGCTCTCGAACGCAATTGGTGTCCATATCTACCTAAATGTGATTCTCCATGATCCGACTGGGGCGTAGCGCGCCACATTCCTCTTCATCCTACGGAGGCGCGTTCTTCTGGTACCAATATTAGTACACTATTCCTCTTCTTCCTACAACAAATTACCCATTCTTTGCCCACAATGTGGGAAAGAATTAGGGGCACAACGCCAATTTGAACTGAAACACATTCGCCGACTCAACTTGTGACAAACTTCTATAAATTCTGGACTATCAGGCTGAGAAAAATGTATTTAACAACATGTATATAAGCCTTCAGGACATTCACACATGCTGTTAAAAGAAAAAAATCCGGCCTCCTCCTACCCCTTCAGCCGGCCATTCCATCTCCAGAATTGGTGCATTTTTTAGAAGTGTTATCACACCAAAAATTTCTATCATGTAGGTGAAAGATAGGAAAGTGCCTGATGGCCCAGAAAGTACGACGCTCTCGAACGCAATTGGTGTCCATATCTACCTAAATGTGATTCTCCATGATCCGACTGGGGCGTAGCGCGCCACATTCCTCTTCATCCTACGGAGGCGCGTTCTTCTGGTACCAATATTAGTACACTATTCCTCTTCTTCCTACAACAAATTACCCATTCTTTGCCCACAATGTGAGAAAGAATTAGGGGCACAACGCCAATTCGAACTGAAACACATTCGCCGACTCAACTTGCGACAAACTTCTATATATTCTGGACTATCAGGCTGAGAAAAATGTATTTAACAACATGTATATAAGCCTTCAGGACATTCACACATGCTGTTAAAAGAAAAAAATCCGGCCTCCTCCTACCCCTTCAGCCGGCCATTCCATCTCCAGAATTGGTGTATTTTTTAGAAGTGTTATCACACCAAAAATTCCTATCATGTAGGTGAAAGATAGGAAAGTGCCTGATGGCCCAGAAAGTACGACGCTCTCGAACGCAATTGGTGTCCATATCTACCTAAATGTGATTCTCCATGATCCGACTGGGGCGTAGCGCGCCACATTCCTCTTGATCCTACGGAGGCGCGTTCTTCTGGTACCAATATTAGTACACTATTCCTCTTCTTCCTACAACAAATTACCCATTCTTTGCCCACAATGTGGGAAAGAATTAGGGGCACAACGCCAATTCGAACTGAAACACATTCGCCGACTCAACTTGTGACAAACTTCTATAAATTCTGGACTATCAGGCTGAGAAAAATGTATTTAACAACATGTATATAAGCCTTCAGGACATTCACACATGCTGTTAAAAGAAAAAAATCCGGCCTCCTCCTACCCCTTCAGCCGGCCATTCCATCTCCAGAATTGGTGCATTTTTTAGAAGTGTTATCACACCAAAAATTCCTATCATGTAGGTGAAAGATAGGAAAGTGCCTGATGGCCCAGAAAGTACGACGCTCTCGAACGCAAATGGTGTCCATATCTACCTAAATGTGATTCTCCATGATCCGACTGGGGCGTAGCGCGCCACATTCCTCTTCATCCTACGGAGGCGCGTTCTTCTGGTACCAATATTAGTACACTATTCCTCTTCTTCCTACAACAAATTACCCATTCTTTGCCCACAATGTGGGAAAGAATTAGGGGCACAACGCGAATTCGAACTGAAACACATTCGCCGACTCAACTTGTGACAAACTTCTATAAATTCTGGACTATCAGGCTGAGAAAAATGTATTTAACAACATGTATATAAGCCTTCAGGACATTCACACATGCTGTTAAAAGAAAAAAATCCGGCCTCCTCCTACCCCTTCAGCCGGCCATTCCATCTCCTGAATTGGTGCATTTTTTAGAAGTGTTATCACACCAAAAATTTCTATCATGTAGGTGAAAGATAGGAAAGTGCCTGATGGCCCAGAAAGTACGACGCTCTCGAACGCAATTGGTGTCCATATCTACCTAAATGTGATTCTCCATGATCCGACTGGGGCGTAGCGCGCCACATTCCTCTTCATCCTACGGAGGCGCGTTCTTCTGGTACCAATATTAGTACACTATTCCTCTTCTTCCTACAACAAATTACCCATTCTTTGCCCCCAATGTGAGAAAGAATTAGGGGCACAACGCCAATTCGAACTGAAACACATTCGCCGACTCAACTTGCGACAAACTTCTATATATTCTGGACTATCAGGCTGAGAAAAATGTATTTAACAACATGTATATAAGCCTTCAGGACATTCACACATGCTGTTAAAAGAAAAAAATCCGGCCTCCTCCTACCCCTTCAGCCGGCCATTCCATCTCCAGAATTGGTGCATTTTTTAGAAGTGTTATCACACCAAAAATTCCTATCATGTAGGTGAAAGATAGGAAAGTGCCTGATGGCCCAGAAAGTACGACGCTCTCGAACGCAATTGGTGTCCATATCTACCTAAATGTGATTCTCCATGATCCGACTGGGGCGTAGCGCGCCACATTCCTCTTCATCCTACGGAGGCGCGTTCTTCTGGTACCAATATTAGTACACTATTCCTCTTCTTCCTACAACAAATTACCAATTCTTTGCCCACAATGTGGGAAAGAATTAGGGGCACAACGCCAATTCGAACTGAAACACATTCGCCGACTCAACTTTCGACAAACTTCTATAAATTCTGGACTATCAGGCTGAGAAAAATGTATTTAACAACATGTATATAAGCCTTCAGGACATTCACACATGCTGTTAAAAGAAAAAAATCCGGCCTCCTCCTACCCCTTCAGCCGGCCATTCCATCTCCAGAATTGGTGCAGTTTTTAGAAGTGTTATCACACCAAAAATTCCTATCATGTAGGTGAAAGATAGGAAAGTGCCTGATGGCCCAGAAAGTACGACGCTCTCGAACGCAATTGGTGTCCACATCTACCTAAATCTGATTCTCCATGATCCGACTGGGGCATAGCGCGCCACATTCCTCTTCATCCTATGGAGGCGCGTTCTTCTGGTACCAATATTAGTACACTATTCCTCTTTTTCCTACAACAAATTACCCATTCTTTGCCCACAATGTGAGAAAGAATTAGGGGTACAACGCCAATTCGAACTGAAACACATTCGCCGACTCAACTTGCGACAAACTTCTATATATTCTGGACTATCAGGCTGAGAAAAATGTATTTAACAACATGTATATAAGCCTTCAGGACATTCACACATGCTGTTAAAAGAAAAAAATCCGGCCTCCTCCTACCCCTTCAGCCGGCCCATTCCATCTCCAGAATTGGTGCATTTTTTAGAATTGTTATCACACCAAAAATTCCTATCATGTAGGTGAAAGATAGGAAAGTGCCTGATGGCCCAGAAAGTACGACGCTCTCGAACGCAATTGGTGCCAATATCTACCTAAATGTGATTATCCATGATCCGACTGGGGCGTAGCGCGCCACATTCCTCTTCATCCTAGGGAGGCGCGTTCTTCTGGTACCAATATTAGTACACTATTCCTCTTCTTCCTACAAGAAATTACCCATTCTTTGCCCACAATGTGGGAAAGAATTAGGGGCACAACGCCAATTCGAACTGAAACACATTCGCCGACTCAACTTGTGACAAACTTCTATAAATTCTGGACTATCAGGCTGAGAAAAATGTATTTAACAACATATATATAAGCCTTCAGGACATTCACACATGCTGTTAAAAGAAAAAAATCCGGCCTCCTCCTACCCCTTCAGCCGGCCATTCCATCTCCAGAATTGGTGCATTTTTTAGAAGTGTTATCACATCAAAAATTCCTATCATGTAGATGAAAGATAGGATAGTGCCTGATGGCCCAGAAAGTACGACGCTCTCGAACGCAATTGGTGTCTATATCTACCTAAATGTGATTCTCCATGATCCGACTGGAGCGTAGCGCGCCCCATTCCTCTTCATCCTACGGAGGCGCGTTCTTCTGGTACCAATAGAGGTACACTATTCCTCTTCTTCCTACAACCAATTACCCATTCTTTGCCCACAATGTGAGAAAGAATTAGGGGCACAACGCCAATTCGAACTAAAACACATTCGCCGACTCAACTTGCAACAAACTTCTATATATTCTGGACTAACAGGCTGAGAAAAATTTATTTAACAACATGTATGTAAGCCTTCAGGACATTCACACATGCTGTTAAAAGAAAAAAATCCGGCCTCCTCCTACCCCTTCAGCCGGCCATTCCATCTCCAGAATTGGTGCATTTTTTAGAAGTGTTATCACACCAAAAATTCCTATCATGTAGGTGAAAGATAGGAAAGTGCCTGATGGCCCAGAAAGTACGACGCTCTCGAACGCAATTGGTGTCCATATCTACCTAAATGTGATTCTCCATGATCCGACTGGGGCGTAGCGCGCCACATTCCTCTTCATCCTACGGAGGCGCGTTCTTCTGGTACCAATATTAGTATACTATTCCTCTTCTTCCTACAAGAAATTACCCATTCTTTGCCCACAATGTGTGAGAGAATTAGGGGCACAACGCCAATTCGAACTAAAACACATTTGCCGACTCAATGTGCGACAATCTTCTATATATTCTGGACTATTAGGCTGAGAAAAATGTATTTAACAACATGTATGTAAGCCTTTCGGGAATTCACACATGCTGTTAAAAGAAAAAAATCCGGCCTCCTCCTACCCCTTCAGCCGGCCATTCCATCTCCAGAATTGGTGCATTTTTTAGAAGTGTTATCACACCAAAAATTCCTATCATGTAGGTGAAAGATAGGAAAGTGCCTGATGGCCCAGAAAGTACGACGCTCTCGAACGCAATTGGTGTCCATATCTACCTAAATGTGATTCTCCATGATCCGACTGGGGCGTAGCGCGCCACATTCCTCTTCATCCTACGGAGGCGCGTTCTTCTGGTACCAATATTAGTACACTATTCCTCTTCTTCCTACAACAAATTACCCATTCTTTGCCCACAATGTGGGAAAGAATTAGGGGCACAACGCCAATTCGAACTGAAACACATTCGCCGACTCAACTTGTGACAAACTTCTATAAATTCTGGACTATCAGGCTGAGAAAAATGTATTTAACAACATGTATATAAGCCTTCAGGACATTCAGACATGCTGTTAAAAGAAAAACATCCGGCCTCCTCCTACCCCTTCAGCCGGCCATTCCATCTCCAGAATTGGTGCATTTTTTAGAAGTGTTATCACACCAAAAATTTCTATCATGTAGGTGAAAGATAGGAAAGTGCCTGATGGCCCAGAAAGTACGACGCTCTCGAACGCAATTGGTGTCCATATCTACCTAAATGTGATTCTCCATGATCCGACTGGGGCGTAGCGCGCCACATTCCTCTTCATCCTACGGAGGCGCGTTCTTCTGGTACCAATATTAGTACACTATTCCTCTTCTTCCTACAACAAATTACCCATTCTTTGCCCACAATGTGGGAAAGAATTAGGGGCACAACGCCAATTCGAACTGAAACACATTCGCCGACTCAACTTGTGACAAACTTCTATAAATTCTGGACTATCAGGCTGAGAAAAATGTATTTAACAACATGTATATAAGCCTTCAGGACATTCACACATGCTGTTAAAAGAAAAAATCCGGCCTCCTCCTACCCCTTCAGCCGGCCATTCCATCTCCAGAATTGGTGCATTTTTTAGAAGTGTTATCACACCAAAAATTTCTATCATGTAGGTGAAAGATAGGAAAGTGCCTGATGGCCCAGAAAGTACGACGCTCTCGAACGCAATTGGTGTCCATATCTACCTAAATGTGATTCTCCATGATCCGACTGGGGCGTAGCGCGCCACATTCCTCTTCATCCTACGGAGGCGCGTTCTTCTGGTACCAATATTAGTACACTATTCCTCTTCTTCCTACAACAAATTACCCATTCTTTGCCCACAATGTGGGAAAGAATTAGGGGCACAACGCCAATTCGAACTGAAACACATTCGCCGACTCAACTTGCGACAAACTTCTATATATTCTGGACTATCAGGCTGAGAAAAATGTATTTAACAACATGTATATAAGCCTTCAGGACATTCACACATGCTGTTAAAAGAAAAAAATCCGGCCTCCTCCTACCCCTTCAGCCGGCCATTCCATCTCCAGAATTGGTGCATTTTTTAGAAGTGTTATCACACCAAAAATTCCTATCATGTAGGTGAAAGATAGGAAAGTGCCTGATGGCCCAGAAAGTACGACGCTCTCGAACGCAATTGGTGTCCATATCTACCTAAATGTGATTCTCCATGATCCGACTGGGGCGTAGCGCGCCACATTCCTCTTGATCCTACGGAGGCGCGTTCTTCTGGTACCAATATTAGTACACTATTCCTCTTCTTCCTACAACAAATTACCCATTCTTTGCCCACAATGTGGGAAAGAATTAGGGGCACAACGCCAATTCGAACTGAAACACATTCGCCGACTCAACTTGTGACAAACTTCTATAAATTCTGGACTATCAGGCTGAGAAAAATGTATTTAACAACATGTATATAAGCCTTCAGGACATTCACACATGCTGTTAAAAGAAAAAAAATCCGGCCTCCTCCTACCCCTTCAGCCGGCCATTCCATCTCCAGAATTGGTGCATTTTTTAGAAGTGTTATCACACCAAAAATTCCTATCATGTAGGTGAAAGATAGGAAAGTGCCTGATGGCCCAGAAAGTACGACGCTCTCGAACGCAATTGGTGTCCATATCTACCTAAATGTGATTCTCCATGATCCGACTGGGGCGTAGCGCGCCACATTCCTCTTCATCCTACGGAGGCGCGTTCTTCTGGTACCAATATTAGTACACTATTCCTCTTCTTCCTACAACAAATTACCCATTCTTTGCCCACAATGTGAGAAAGAATTAGGGGCACAACGCCAATTCGAACTGAAACACATTCGCCGACTCAACTTGCGACAAACTTCTATATATTCTGGACTATCAGGCTGAGAAAAATGTATTTAACATGTATATAAGCCTTCAGGACATTCACACATGCTGTTAAAAGAAAAAAATCCGGCCTCCTCCTACCCCTTCAGCCGGCCATTCCATCTCCAGAATTGGTGCATTTTTTAGAAGTGTTATCACACCAAAAATTCCTATCATGTAGGTGAAAGATAGGAAAGTGCCTGATGGCCCAGAAAGTACGACGCTCTCGAACGCAAATGGTGTCCATATCTACCTAAATGTGATTCTCCATGATCCGACTGGGGCGTAGCGCGCCACATTCCTCTTCATCCTACGGAGGCGCGTTCTTCTGGTACCAATATTAGTACACTATTCCTCTTCTTCCTACAACAAATTACCCATTCTTTGCCCACAATGTGGGAAAGAATTAGGGGCACAACGCGAATTCGAACTGAAACACATTCGCCGACTCAACTTGTGACAAACTTCTATAAATTCTGGACTATCAGGCTGAGAAAAATGTATTTAACAACATGTATATAAGCCTTCAGGACATTCACACATGCTGTTAAAAGAAAAAAATCCGGCCTCCTCCTACCCCTTCAGCCGGCCATTCCATCTCCTGAATTGGTGCATTTATTAGAAGTGTTATCACACCAAAAATTTCTATCATGTAGGTGAAAGATAGGAAAGTGCCTGATGGCCCAGAAAGTACGACGCTCTCGAACGCAATTGGTGTCCATATCTACCTAAATGTGATTCTCCATGATCCGACTGGGGCGTAGCGCGCCACATTCCTCTTCATCCTACGGAGGCGCGTTCTTCTGGTACCAATATTAGTACACTATTCCTCTTCTTCCTACAACAAATTACCAATTCTTTGCCCACAATGTGGGAAAGAATTAGGGGCACAACGCCAATTCGAACTGAAACACATTCGCCGACTCAACTTGTGACAAACTTCTATAAATTCTGGACTATCAGGCTGAGAAAAATGTATTTAACAACATGTATATAAGCCTTCAGGACATTCACACATGCTGTTAAAAGAAAAAAATCCGGCCTCCTCCTACCCCTTCAGCCGGCCATTCCATCTCCAGAATTGGTGCATTTTTTAGAAGTGTTATCACACCAAAAATTCCTATCATGTAGGTGAAAGATAGGAAAGTGCCTGATGGCCCAGAAAGTACGACGCTCTCGAACGCAATTGGTGTCCATATCTACCTAAATGTGATTCTCCATGATCCGACTGGGGCGTAGCGCGCCACATTCCTCTTCATCCTACGGAGGCGCGTTCTTCTGGTACCAATATTAGTACACTATTCCTCTTCTTCCTACAACAAATTACCCATTCTTTGCCCACAATGTGAGAAAGAATTAGGGGCACAACGCCAATTCGAACTGAAACACATTCGCCGACACAACTTGCGACAAACTTCTATATATTCTGGACTATCAGGCTGAGAAAAATGTATTTAACAACATGTATATAAGCCTTCAGGACATTCACACATGCTGTTAAAAGAAAAAAATCCGGCCTCCTCCTACCCCTTCAGCCGGCCATTCCATCTCCAGAATTGGTGCATTTTTTAGAAGTGTTATCACACCAAAAATTCCTATCATGTAGGTGAAAGATAGGAAAGTGCCTGATGGCCCAGAAAGTACGACGCTCTCGAACGCAATTGGTGTCCATATCTACCTAAATGTGATTCTCCATGATCCGACTGGGGCGTAGCGCGCCACATTCCTCTTCATCCTACGGAGGCGCGTTCTTCTGGTACCAATATTAGTACACTATTCCTCTTCTTCCTACAACAAATTACCCATTCTTTGCCCACAATGTGGGAAAGAATTAGGGGCACAACGCCAATTCGAACTGAAACACATTCGCCGACTCAACTTGTGACAAACTTCTATAAATTCTGGACTATGAGGCTGAGAAAAATGTATTTAACAACATGTATATAAGCCTTCAGGACATTCACACATGCTGTTAAAAGAAAAAAATCCGGCCTCCTCCTACCCCTTCAGCCGGCCATTCCATCTCCAGAATTGGTGCATTTTTTAGAAGTGTTATCACATCAAAAATTCCTATCATGTAGATGAAAGATAGGATAGTGCCTGATGGCCCAGAAAGTACGACGCTCTCGAACGCAATTGGTGTCTATATCTACCTAAATGTGATTCTCCATGATCCGACTGGGGCGTAGCGCGCCACATTCCTCTTCATCCTACGGAGGCGCGTTCTTCTGGTACCAATATTAGTATACTATTCCTCTTCTTCCTACAAGAAATTACCCATTCTTTGCCCACAATGTGAGAAAGAATTAGGGGCACAACGCCAATTCGAACTAAAACACATTTGCCGACTCAATGTGCGACAATCTTCTATATATTCTGGACTATTAGGCTGAGAAAAATGTATTTAACAACATGTATGTAAGCCTTTCGGGCATTCACACATGCTGTTAAAAGAAAAAAATCCGGCCTCCTCCTACCCCTTCAGCCGGCCATTCCATCTCCAGAATTGGTGCATTTTTTAGAAGTGTTATCACATCAAAAATTCCTATCTTGTAGGTGAAAGATAGGATAGTGCGTGATGGCCCAGAAAGTACGACGCTCTCGAACGCAATTAGTGTCCATATCTACCTAAATGTGATTCTCCATGATCCGACTGGGGCGTATCGCGCCACATTCCTCTTCATCCTACGGAGGCGCGTTCTTCTGGTACCAATATTAGTACACTATTCCTCTTCTTCCTACAACAAATTACCCATTCTTTGCCCACAATGTGAGAAAGAATTAGGGGCACAACGCCAATTCGAACTAAAACACATTCGCCGACTCAACTTGCAACAAACTTCTATATATTCTGGACTAACAGGCTGAGAAAAATTTATTTAACAACATGTATGTAAGCCTTCAGGACATTCACACATGCTGTTAAAAGAAAAAAATCCGGCCTCCTCCTACCCCTTCAGCCGGCCATTCCATCTCCAGAATTGGTGCATTTTTTAGAAGTGTTATCACACCAAAAATTCCTATCATGTAGGTGAAAGATAGGAAAGTGCCTGATGGCCCAGAAAGTACGACGCTCTCGAACGCAATTGGTGTCCATATCTACCTAAATGTGATTCTCCATGATCCGACTGGGGCGTAGCGCGCCACATTCCTCTTCATCCTACGGAGGCGCGTTCTTCTGGTACCAATATTAGTATACTATTCCTCTTCTTCCTACAAGAAATTACCCATTCTTTGCCCACAATGTGAGAAAGAATTAGGGGCACAACGCCAATTCGAACTAAAACACATTTGCCGACTCAATGTGCGACAATCTTCTATATATTCTGGACTATTAGGCTGAGAAAAATGTATTTAACAACATGTATGTAAGCCTTTCGGGAATTCACACATGCTGTTAAAAGAAAAAAATCCGGCCTCCTCCTACCCCTTCAGCCGGCTATTCCATCTCCAGAATTGGTGCATTTTTTAGAAGTGTTATCACATCAAAAATTCCTATCTTGTAGGTGAAAGATAGGATAGTGCGTGATGGCCCAGAAAGTACGACGCTCTCGAACGCAATTGGTGTCCACATCTACCTAAATGTGATTCTCCATGATCCGACTGGGGCATAGCGCGCCACATTCCTCTTCATCCTATGGAGGCGCGTTCTTCTGGTACCAATATTAGTACACTATTCCTCTTTTTCCTACAACAAATTACCCATTCTTTGCCCACAATGTGAGAAAGAATTAGGGGTACAACGCCAATTCGAACTGAAACACATTCGCCGACTCAACTTGCGACAAACTTCTATATATTCTGGACTATCAGGCTGAGAAAAATGTATTTAACAACATGTATATAAGCCTTCAGGACATTCACACATGCTGTTAAAAGAAAAAAATCCGGCCTCCTCCTACCCCTTCAGCCGGCCATTCCATCTCCAGAATTGGTGCATTTTTTAGAATTGTTATCACACCAAAAATTCCTATCATGTAGGTGAAAGATAGGAAAGTGCCTGATGGCCCAGAAAGTACGACGCTCTCGAACGCAATTGGTGCCAATATCTACCTAAATGTGATTATCCATGATCCGACTGGGGCGTAGCGCGCCACATTCCTCTTCATCCTAGGGAGGCGCGTTCTTCTGGTACCAATATTAGTACACTATTCCTCTTCTTCCTACAAGAAATTACCCATTCTTTGCCCACAATGTGGGAAAGAATTAGGGGCACAACGCCAATTCGAACTGAAACACATTCGCCGACTCAACTTGTGACAAACTTCTATAAATTCTGGACTATCAGGCTGAGAAAAATGTATTTAACAACATGTATATAAGCCTTCAGGACATTCACACATGCTGTTAAAAGAAAAAAATCCGGCCTCCTCCTACCCCTTCAGCCGGCCATTCCATCTCCAGAATTGGTGCATTTTTTAGAAGTGTTATCACATCAAAAATTCCTATCTTGTAGGTGAAAGATAGGATAGTGCGTGATGGCCCAGAAAGTACGACGCTCTCGAACGCAATTGGTGTCCACATCTACCTAAATGTGATTCTCCATGATCCGACTGGGGCATAGCGCGCCACATTCCTCTTCATCCTATGGAGGCGCGTTCTTCTGGTACCAATATTAGTACACTATTCCTCTTTTTCCTACAACAAATTACCCATTCTTTGCCCACAATGTGAGAAAGAATTAGGGGTACAACGCCAATTCGAACTGAAACACATTCGCCGACTCAACTTGCGACAAACTTCTATATATTCTGGACTATCAGGCTGAGAAAAATGTATTTAACAACATGTATATAAGCCTTCAGGACATTCACACATGCTGTTAAAAGAAAAAAATCCGGCCTCCTCCTACCCCTTCAGCCGGCCATTCCATCTCCAGAATTGGTGCATTTTTTAGAATTGTTATCACACCAAAAATTCCTATCATGTAGGTGAAAGATAGGAAAGTGCCTGATGGCCCAGAAAGTACGACGCTCTCGAACGCAATTGGTGCCAATATCTACCTAAATGTGATTATCCATGATCCGACTGGGGCGTAGCGCGCCACATTCCTCTTCATCCTAGGGAGGCGCGTTCTTCTGGTACCAATATTAGTACACTATTCCTCTTCTTCCTACAAGAAATTACCCATTCTTTGCCCACAATGTGGGAAAGAATTAGGGGCACAACGCCAATTCGAACTGAAACACATTCGCCGACTCAACTTGTGACAAACTTCTATAAATTCTGGACTATCAGGCTGAGAAAAATGTATTTAACAACATGTATATAAGCCTTCAGGACATTCACACATGCTGTTAAAAGAAAAAAATCCGGCCTCCTCCTACCCCTTCAGCCGGCCATTCCATCTCCAGAATTGGTGCATTTTTTAGAAGTGTTATCACATCAAAAATTCCTATCATGTAGATGAAAGATAGGATAGTGCCTGATGGCCCAGAAAGTACGACGCTCTCGAACGCAATTGGTGTCTATATCTACCTAAATGTGATTCTCCATGATCCGACTGGGGCGTAGCGCGCCCCATTCCTCTTCATCCTACGGAGGCGCGTTCTTCTGGTACCAATAGAGGTACACTATTCCTCTTCTTCCTACAACCAATTACCCATTCTTTGCCCACAATGTGAGAAAGAATTAGGGGCACAACGCCAATTCGAACTAAAACACATTCGCCGACTCAACGTGCAACAAACTTCTATATATTCTGGACTAACAGGCTGAGAAAAATTTATTTAACAACATGTATGTAAGCCTTCAGGACATTCACACATGCTGTTAAAAGAAAAAAATCCGGCCTCCTCCTACCCCTTCAGCCGGCCATTCCATCTCCAGAATTGGTGCATTTTTTAGAAGTGTTATCACACCAAAAATTCCTATCATGTAGGTGAAAGATAGGAAAGTGCCTGATGGCCCAGAAAGTACGACGCTCTCGAACGCAATTGGTGTCCATATCTACCTAAATGTGATTCTCCATGATCCGACTGGGGCGTAGCACGCCACATTCCTCTTCATCCTACGGAGGCGCGTTCTTCTGGTACCAATATTAGTACACTATTCCTCTTCTTCCTACAACAAATTACCCATTCTTTGCCCACAATGTGGGAAAGAATTAGGGGCACAACGCCAATTCGAACTGAAACACATTCGCCGACTCAACTTGTGACAAACTTCTATAAATTCTGGACTATCAGGCTGAGAAAAATGTATTTAACAACATGTATATAAGCCTTCAGGACATTCACACATGCTGTTAAAAGAAAAAAATCCGGCCTCCTCCTACCCCTTCAGCCGGCCATTCCATCTCCAGAATTGGTGCAGTTTTTAGAAGTGTTATCACACCAAAAATTCCTATCATGTAGGTGAAAGATAGGAAAGTGCCTGATGGCCCAGAAAGTACGACGCTCTCGAACGCAATTGGTGTCCACATCTACCTAAATGTGATTCTCCATGATCCGACTGGGGCATAGCGCGCCACATTCCTCTTCATCCTATGGAGGCGCGTTCTTCTGGTACCAATATTAGTACACTATTCCTCTTCTTCCTTCAACTAATTACACATTCTTTGCCCACAATGTGTGAAAGAATTAGGGGCACAACGCCAATTCGAACTGAAACACATTCGCCGACTCAACTTGCGACAAACTTCTATATATTCTGGACTATCAGGCTGAGAAAAATGTATTTAACAACATGTATATAAGCCTTCAGGACATTCAGACATGCTGTTAAAAGAAAAAAATCCGGCCTCCTCCTACCCCTTCAGCCGGCCATTCCATCTCCAAAATTGGTGCATTTTTTAGAAGTGTTATCACACCAAAAATTCCTATCATGTAGGTGAAAGATAGGAAAGTGCCTGATGGCCCAGAAAGTATGACGCTCTCAAACGCAATTGGTGCCCATATCTACCTAAATGTGATTCTCCATGATCCGACTGGGGCGTAGCGCGCCCCATTCCTCTTCATCCTACGGAGGCGCGTTCTTCTGGTACCAATAGAGGTACACTATTCCTCTTCTTCCTACAACAAATTACCCATTCTTTGCCCACAATGTGAGAAAGAATTAGGGGCACAACGCCAATTCGAACTAAAACACATTTGCCGACTCAATGTGCGACAATCTTCTATATATTCTGGACTATCAGGCTGAGAAAAATGTATTTAACAACATGTATGTAAGCCTTTCGGGCATTCACACATGCTGTTAAAAGAAAAAAATCCGGCCTCCTCCTACCCCTTCAGGCGGCCATTCCATCTCCAGAATTGGTGCATTTTTTAGAAGTGTTATCACATCAAAAATTCCTATCTTGTAGGTGAAAGATAGGATAGTGCGTGATGGCCCAGAAAGTACGACGCTCTCGAACGCAATTAGTGTCCATATCTACCTAAATGTGATTCTCCATGATCCGACTGGGGCGTAGCGCGCCACATTCCTCTTCATCCTACGGAGGCGCGTTCTTCTGGTACCAATATTAGTACACTATTCCTCTTCTTCCTACAACAAATTACCCATTCTTTGCCCACAATGTGAGAAAGAATTAGGGGCACAACGCCAATTCGAACTAAAACACATTTGCCGACTCAACGTGCGACAAACTTCTATAAATTCTGGACTATCAGGCTGAGAAAAATGTATTTAACAACATGTATATAAGCCTTCAGGACATTCACACACGCTGTTAAAAGAAAAAAATCCGGCCTCCTCCTACCCCTTCAGCCGGCCATTCCATCTCCAGAATTGGTGCATTTTTTAGAAGTGTTATCACACCAAAAATTCCTATCATGTAGGTGAAAGATAGGAAAGTGCCTGATGGCCCAGAAAGTACGACGCTCTCGAACGCAATTGGTGTCCATATCTACCTAAATGTGATTCTCCATGATCCGACTGGGGCGTAGCGCGCCACATTCCTCTTCATCCTACGGAGGCGCGTTCTTCTGGTACCAATATTAGTACACTATTCCTCTTCTTCCTACAACAAATTACCCATTCTTTGCCCACAATGTGGGAAAGAATTAGGGGCACAACGCCAATTCGAACTGAAACACATTCGCCGACTCAACTTGTGACAAACTTCTATAAATTCTGGACTATCAGGCTGAGAAAAATGTATTTAACAACATGTATATAAGCCTTCAGGACATTCACACATGCTGTTAAAAGAAAAAATCCGGCCTCCTCCTACCCCTTCAGCCGGCCATTCCATCTCCAGAATTGGTGCATTTTTTAGAAGTGTTATCACACCAAAAATTTCTATCATGTAGGTGAAAGATAGGAAAGTGCCTGATGGCCCAGAAAGTACGACGCTCTCGAACGCAATTGGTGTCCATATCTACCTAAATGTGATTCTCCATGATCCGACTGGGGCGTAGCGCGCCACATTCCTCTTCATCCTACGGAGGCGCGTTCTTCTGGTACCAATATTAGTACACTATTCCTCTTCTTCTTACAACAAATTACCCATTCTTTGCCCACAATGTGAGAAAGAATTAGGGGCACAACGCCAATTCGAACTGAAACACATTTGCCGACTCAACTTGCGACAAACTTCTATATATTCTGGACTATCAGGCTGAGAAAAATTTATTTAACAACATGTATATAAGCCTTCAGGACATTCACACATGCTGTTAAAAGAAAAAAATCCGGCCTCCTCCTACCCCTTCAGCCGGCCATTCCATCTCCAGAATTGGTGCATTTTTTAGAAGTGTTATCACACCAAAAATTCCTATCATGTAGGTGAAGGATAGGAAAGTGCCTGATGGCCCAGAAAGTATGACGCTCTCGAACGCAATTGGTGTCCATATCTACCTAAATGTGATTCTCCATGATCCGACTGGGGCGTAGCGCGCCACATTCCTCTTCATCCTACGGAGGCGCGTTCTTCTGGTACCAATATTAGTACACTATTCCTCTTCTTCCTACAACAAATAACCAATTCTTTGCCCACAATGTGGGAAAGAATTAGGGGCACAACGCCAATTCGAACTGAAACACATTCGCCAACTCAACTTGTGACAAACTTCTATAAATTCTGGACTATCAGGCTGAGAAAAATGTATTTAACAACATGTATATAAGCCTTCAGGACATTCACACATGCTGTTAAAAGAAAAAAATCCGGCCTCCTCCTACCCCTTCAGCCGGCCATTCCATCTCCAGAATTGGTGCATTTTTTAGAAGTGTTATCACACCAAAAATTTCTATCATGTAGGTGAAAGATAGGAAAGTGCCTGATGGCCCAGAAAGTACGACGCTCTCGAACGCAATTGGTGTCCATATCTACCTAAATGTGATTCTCCATGATCCGACTGGGGCGTAGCGCGCCACATTCCTCTTCATCCTACGGAGGCGCGTTCTTCTGGTACCAATATTAGTACACTATTCCTCTTCTTCCTACAACAAATTACCCATTCTTTGCCCACAATGTGAGAAAGAATTAGGGGCACAACGCCAATTCGAACTGAAACACATTCGCCGACTCAACTTGCGACAAACTTCTATATATTCTGGACTATCAGGCTGAGAAAAATGTATTTAACAACATGTATATAAGCCTTCAGGACATTCACACATGCTGTTAAAAGAAAAAAATCCGGCCTCCTCCTACCCCTTCAGCCGGCCATTCCATCTCCAGAATTGGTGCATTTTTTAGAAATGTTATCACACCAAAAATTTCTATCATGTAGGTGAAAGATAGGAAAGTGCCTGATGGCCCAGAAAGTACGACGCTCTCGAACGCAATTGGTGTCCATATCTACCTAAATGTGATTCTCCATGATCCGACTGGGGCGTAGCGCGCCACATTCCTCTTCATCCTACGGAGGCGCGTTCTTCTGGTACCAATATTAGTACACTATTCCTCTTCTTCCTACAACAAATTACCCATTCTTTGCCCACAATGTGGGAAAGAATTAGGGGCACAACGCCAATTCGAACTGAAACACATTCGCCGACTCAACTTGTGACAAACTTCTATAAATTCTGGACTATCAGGCTGAGAAAAATGTATTTAACAACATGTATATAAGCCTTCAGGACATTCACACACGCTGTTAAAAGAAAAAAATCCGGCCTCCTCCTACCCCTTCAGCCGGCCATTCCATCTCCAGAATTGGTGCATTTTTTAGAAGTGTTATCACACCAAAAATTCCTATCATGTAGGTGAAAGATAGGAAAGTGCCTGATGGCCCAGAAAGTACGACGCTCTCGAACGCAATTGGTGTCCATATCTACCTAAATGTGATTCTCCATGATCCGACTGGGGCGTAGCGCGCCACATTCCTCTTCATCCTACGGAGGCGCGTTCTTCTGGTACCAATATTAGTACACTATTCCTCTTCTTCCTACAACAAATTACCCATTCTTTGCCCACAATGTGGGAAAGAATTAGGGGCACAACGCCAATTCGAACTGAAACACATTCGCCGACTCAACTTGTGACAAACTTCTATAAATTCTGGACTATCAGGCTGAGAAAAATGTATTTAACAACATGTATATAAGCCTTCAGGACATTCACACATGCTGTTAAAAGAAAAAATCCGGCCTCCTCCTACCCCTTCAGCCGGCCATTCCATCTCCAGAATTGGTGCATTTTTTAGAAGTGTTATCACACCAAAAATTTCTATCATGTAGGTGAAAGATAGGAAAGTGCCTGATGGCCCAGAAAGTACGACGCTCTCGAACGCAATTGGTGTCCATATCTACCTAAATGTGATTCTCCATGATCCGACTGGGGCGTAGCGCGCCACATTCCTCTTCATCCTACGGAGGCGCGTTCTTCTGGTACCAATATTAGTACACTATTCCTCTTCTTCCTACAACAAATTACCCATTCTTTGCCCACAATGTGGGAAAGAATTAGGGGCACAACGCCAATTCGAACTGAAACACATTCGCCGACTCAACTTGTGACAAACTTCTATAAATTCTGGACTATCAGGCTGAGAAAAATGTATTTAACAACATGTATATAAGCCTTCAGGACATTCACACATGCTGTTAAAAGAAAAAAATCCGGCCTCCTCCTACCCCTTCAGCCGGCCATTCCATCTCCAGAATTGGTGCATTTTTTAGAAGTGTTATCACACCAAAAATTTCTATCATGTAGGTGAAAGATAGGAAAGTGCCTGATGGCCCAGAAAGTACGACGCTCTTGAACGCAATTGGTGTCCATATCTACCTAAATGTGATTCTCCATGATCCGACTGGGGCGTAGCGCGCCACATTCCTCTTCATCCTACGGAGGCGCGTTCTTCTGGTACCAATATTAGTACACTATTCCTCTTCTTCCTACAACAAATTACCCATTCTTTGCCCACAATGTGGGAAAGAATTAGGGGCACAACGCCAATTCGAACTGAAACACATTCGCCGACTCAACTTGTGACAAACTTCTATAAATTCTGGACTATCAGGCTGAGAAAAATGTATTTAACAACATGTATATAAGCCTTCAGGACATTCACACATGCTGTTAAAAGAAAAAAATCCGGCCTCCTCCTACCCCTTCAGCCGGCCATTCCATCTCCAGAATTGGTGCATTTTTTAGAAGTGTTATCACACCAAAAATTCCTATCATGTAGGTGAAAGATAGGAAAGTGCCTGATGGCCCAGAAAGTACGACGCTCTCGAACGCAATTGGTGTCCATATCTACCTAAATGTGATTCTCCATGATCCGACTGGGGCGTAGCGCGCCACATTCCTCTTCATCCTACGGAGGCGCGTTCTTCTGGTACCAATATTAGTACACTATTCCTCTTCTTCCTACAACAAATTACCCATTCTTTGCCCACAATGTGGGAAAGAATTAGGGGCACAACGCCAATTCGAACTGAAACACATTCGCCGACTCAACTTGTGACAAACTTCTATAAATTCTGGACTATCAGGCTGAGAAAAATGTATTTAACAACATGTATATAAGCCTTCAGGACATTCACACATGCTGTTAAAAGAAAAAATCCGGCCTCCTCCTACCCCTTCAGCCGGCCATTCCATCTCCAGAATTGGTGCATTTTTTAGAAGTGTTATCACACCAAAAATTTCTATCATGTAGGTGAAAGATAGGAAAGTGCCTGATGGCCCAGAAAGTACGACGCTCTCGAACGCAATTGGTGTCCATATCTACCTAAATGTGATTCTCCATGATCCGACTGGAGCGTAGCGCGCCACATTCCTCTTCATCCTACGGAGGCGCGTTCTTCTGGTACCAATATTAGTACACTATTCCTCTTCTTCCTACAACAAATTACCCATTCTTTGCCCACAATGTGGGAAAGAATTAGGGGCACAACGCCAATTCGAACTGAAACACATTCGCCGACTCAACTTGTGACAAACTTCTATAAATTCTGGACTATCAGGCTGAGAAAAATGTATTTAACAACATGTATATAAGCCTTCAGGACATTCACACATGCTGTTAAAAGAAAAAAATCCGGCCTCCTCCTACCCCTTCAGCCGGCCATTCCATCTCCAGAATTGGTGCATTTTTTAGAAGTGTTATCACACCAAAAATTTCTATCATGTAGGTGAAAGATAGGAAAGTGCCTGATGGCCCAGAAAGTACGACGCTCTTGAACGCAATTGGTGTCCATATCTACCTAAATGTGATTCTCCATGATCCGACTGGGGCGTAGCGCGCCACATTCCTCTTCATCCTACGGAGGCGCGTTCTTCTGGTACCAATATTAGTACACTATTCCTCTTCTTCCTACAACAAATTACCCATTCTTTGCCCACAATGTGGGAAAGAATTAGGGGCACAACGCCAATTCGAACTGAAACACATTCGCCGACTCAACTTGTGACAAACTTCTATAAATTCTGGACTATCAGGCTGAGAAAAATGTATTTAACAACATGTATATAAGCCTTCAGGACATTCACACATGCTGTTAAAAGAAAAAAATCCGGCCTCCTCCTACCCCTTCAGCCGGCCATTCCATCTCCAGAATTGGTGCATTTTTTAGAAGTGTTATCACACCAAAAATTTCTATCATGTAGGTGAAAGATAGGAAAGTGCCTGATGGCCCAGAAAGTACGACGCTCTCGAACGCAATTGGTGTCCATATCTACCTAAATGTGATTCTCCATGATCCGACTGGGGCGTAGCGCGCCACATTCCTCTTCATCCTACGGAGGCGCGTTCTTCTGGTACCAATATTAGTACACTATTCCTCTTCTTCTTACAACAAATTACCCATTCTTTGCCCACAATGTGAGAAAGAATTAGGGGCACAACGCCAATTCGAACTGAAACACATTTGCCGACTCAACTTGCGACAAACTTCTATATATTCTGGACTATCAGGCTGAGAAAAATTTATTTAACAACATGTATATAAGCCTTCAGGACATTCACACATGCTGTTAAAAGAAAAAAATCCGGCCTCCTCCTACCCCTTCAGCCGGCCATTCCATCTCCAGAATTGGTGCATTTTTTAGAAGTGTTATCACACCAAAAATTCCTATCATGTAGGTGAAGGATAGGAAAGTGCCTGATGGCCCAGAAAGTATGACGCTCTCGAACGCAATTGGTGTCCATATCTACCTAAATGTGATTCTCCATGATCCGACTGGGGCGTAGCGCGCCACATTCCTCTTCATCCTACGGAGGCGCGTTCTTCTGGTACCAATATTAGTACACTATTCCTCTTCTTCCTACAACAAATAACCAATTCTTTGCCCACAATGTGGGAAAGAATTAGGGGCACAACGCCAATTCGAACTGAAACACATTCGCCAACTCAACTTGTGACAAACTTCTATAAATTCTGGACTATCAGGCTGAGAAAAATGTATTTAACAACATGTATATAAGCCTTCAGGACATTCACACATGCTGTTAAAAGAAAAAAATCCGGCCTCCTCCTACCCCTTCAGCCGGCCATTCCATCTCCAGAATTAGTGCATTTTTTAGAAGTGTTATCACACCAAAAATTTCTATCATGTAGGTGAAAGATAGGAAAGTGCCTGATGGCCCAGAAAGTACGACGCTCTCGAACGCAATTGGTGTCCATATCTACCTAAATGTGATTCTCCATGATCCGACTGGGGCGTAGCGCGCCACATTCCTCTTCATCCTACGGAGGCGCGTTCTTCTGGTACCAATATTAGTACACTATTCCTCTTCTTCCTACAACAAATTACCCATTCTTTGCCCACAATGTGAGAAAGAATTAGGGGCACAACGCCAATTCGAACTGAAACACATTCGCCGACTCAACTTGCGACAAACTTCTATATATTCTGGACTATCAGGCTGAGAAAAATGTATTTAACAACATGTATATAAGCCTTCAGGACATTCACACATGCTGTTAAAAGAAAAAAATCCGGCCTCCTCCTACCCCTTCAGCCGGCCATTCCATCTCCAGAATTGGTGCATTTTTTAGAAATGTTATCACACCAAAAATTTCTATCATGTAGGTGAAAGATAGGAAAGTGCCTGATGGCCCAGAAAGTACGACGCTCTCGAACGCAATTGGTGTCCATATCTACCTAAATGTGATTCTCCATGATCCGACTGGGGCGTAGCGCGCCACATTCCTCTTCATCCTACGGAGGCGCGTTCTTCTGGTACCAATATTAGTACACTATTCCTCTTCTTCCTACAACAAATTACCCATTCTTTGCCCACAATGTGGGAAAGAATTAGGGGCACAACGCCAATTCGAACTGAAACACATTCGCCGACTCAACTTGTGACAAACTTCTATAAATTCTGGACTATCAGGCTGAGAAAAATGTATTTAACAACATGTATATAAGCCTTCAGGACATTCACACACGCTGTTAAAAGAAAAAAATCCGGCCTCCTCCTACCCCTTCAGCCGGCCATTCCATCTCCAGAATTGGTGCATTTTTTAGAAGTGTTATCACACCAAAAATTCCTATCATGTAGGTGAAAGATAGGAAAGTGCCTGATGGCCCAGAAAGTACGACGCTCTCGAACGCAATTGGTGTCCATATCTACCTAAATGTGATTCTCCATGATCCGACTGGGGCGTAGCGCGCCACATTCCTCTTCATCCTACGGAGGCGCGTTCTTCTGGTACCAATATTAGTACACTATTCCTCTTCTTCCTACAACAAATTACCCATTCTTTGCCCACAATGTGGGAAAGAATTAGGGGCACAACGCCAATTCGAACTGAAACACATTCGCCGACTCAACTTGTGACAAACTTCTATAAATTCTGGACTATCAGGCTGAGAAAAATGTATTTAACAACATGTATATAAGCCTTCAGGACATTCACACATGCTGTTAAAAGAAAAAAATCCGGCCTCCTCCTACCCCTTCAGCCGGCCATTCCATCTCCAGAATTGGTGCATTTTTTAGAAGTGTTATCACATCAAAAATTCCTATCATGTAGATGAAAGATAGGATAGTGCCTGATGGCCCAGAAAGTACGACGCTCTCGAACGCAATTGGTGTCTATATCTACCTAAATGTGATTCTCCATGATCCGACTGGGGCGTAGCGCGCCCCATTCCTCTTCATCCTACGGAGGCGCGTTCTTCTGGTACCAATAGAGGTACACTATTCCTCTTCTTCCTACAACCAATTACCCATTCTTTGCCCACAATGTGAGAAAGAATTAGGGGCACAACGCCAATTCGAACTAAAACACATTCGCCGACTCAACGTGCAACAAACTTCTATATATTCTGGACTAACAGGCTGAGAAAAATTTATTTAACAACATGTATGTAAGCCTTCAGGACATTCACACATGCTGTTAAAAGAAAAAAATCCGGCCTCCTCCTACCCCTTCAGCCGGCCATTCCATCTCCAGAATTGGTGCATTTTTTAGAAGTGTTATCACACCAAAAATTCCTATCATGTAGGTGAAAGATAGGAAAGTGCCTGATGGCCCAGAAAGTACGACGCTCTCGAACGCAATTGGTGTCCATATCTACCTAAATGTGATTCTCCATGATCCGACTGGGGCGTAGCACGCCACATTCCTCTTCATCCTACGGAGGCGCGTTCTTCTGGTACCAATATTAGTACACTATTCCTCTTCTTCCTACAACAAATTACCCATTCTTTGCCCACAATGTGGGAAAGAATTAGGGGCACAACGCCAATTCGAACTGAAACACATTCGCCGACTCAACTTGTGACAAACTTCTATAAATTCTGGACTATCAGGCTGAGAAAAATGTATTTAACAACATGTATATAAGCCTTCAGGACATTCACACATGCTGTTAAAAGAAAAAAATCCGGCCTCCTCCTACCCCTTCAGCCGGCCATTCCATCTCCAGAATTGGTGCAGTTTTTAGAAGTGTTATCACACCAAAAATTCCTATCATGTAGGTGAAAGATAGGAAAGTGCCTGATGGCCCAGAAAGTACGACGCTCTCGAACGCAATTGGTGTCCACATCTACCTAAATGTGATTCTCCATGATCCGACTGGGGCATAGCGCGCCACATTCCTCTTCATCCTATGGAGGCGCGTTCTTCTGGTACCAATATTAGTACACTATTCCTCTTCTTCCTTCAACTAATTACACATTCTTTGCCCACAATGTGTGAAAGAATTAGGGGCACAACGCCAATTCGAACTGAAACACATTCGCCGACTCAACTTGCGACAAACTTCTATATATTCTGGACTATCAGGCTGAGAAAAATGTATTTAACAACATGTATATAAGCCTTCAGGACATTCAGACATGCTGTTAAAAGAAAAAAATCCGGCCTCCTCCTACCCCTTCAGCCGGCCATTCCATCTCCAAAATTGGTGCATTTTTTAGAAGTGTTATCACACCAAAAATTCCTATCATGTAGGTGAAAGATAGGAAAGTGCCTGATGGCCCAGAAAGTATGACGCTCTCAAACGCAATTGGTGCCCATATCTACCTAAATGTGATTCTCCATGATCCGACTGGGGCGTAGCGCGCCCCATTCCTCTTCATCCTACGGAGGCGCGTTCTTCTGGTACCAATAGAGGTACACTATTCCTCTTCTTCCTACAACAAATTACCCATTCTTTGCCCACAATGTGAGAAAGAATTAGGGGCACAACGCCAATTCGAACTAAAACACATTTGCCGACTCAATGTGCGACAATCTTCTATATATTCTGGACTATCAGGCTGAGAAAAATGTATTTAACAACATGTATGTAAGCCTTTCGGGCATTCACACATGCTGTTAAAAGAAAAAAATCCGGCCTCCTCCTACCCCTTCAGGCGGCCATTCCATCTCCAGAATTGGTGCATTTTTTAGAAGTGTTATCACATCAAAAATTCCTATCTTGTAGGTGAAAGATAGGATAGTGCGTGATGGCCCAGAAAGTACGACGCTCTCGAACGCAATTAGTGTCCATATCTACCTAAATGTGATTCTCCATGATCCGACTGGGGCGTAGCGCGCCACATTCCTCTTCATCCTACGGAGGCGCGTTCTTCTGGTACCAATATTAGTACACTATTCCTCTTCTTCCTACAACAAATTACCCATTCTTTGCCCACAATGTGAGAAAGAATTAGGGGCACAACGCCAATTCGAACTAAAACACATTTGCCGACTCAACGTGCGACAAACTTCTATATATTCTGGACTAATAGGCTGAGAAAAATGTATTTAACAACATGTATGTAAGCCTTCAGGACATTCACACATGCTGTTAAAAGAAAAAAATCCGGCTTCCTCCTACCCCTTCAGTTGGCCATTCCATCTCCAGAATTGGTGCATTTTTTAGAAGTGTTATCACACCAAAAATTCCTATCATGTAGGTGAAAGATAGGAAAGTGCCTGATGGCCCAGAAAGTATGACGCTCTCGAACGCAATTGGTGTCCATATCTACCTAAATGTGATTCTCCATGATCCGACTGGGGCGTAGCGCGCCACATTCCTCTTCATCCTACGGAGGCGCGTTCTTCTGGTACCAATATTAGTACACTATTCCTCTTCTTCCTACAACAAATTACCCATTCTTTGCCCACAATGTGAGAAAGAATTAGGGGCACAACGCCAATTCGAACTGAAACACATTCGCCGACACAACTTGCGACAAACTTCTATATATTCTGGACTATCAGGCTGAGAAAAATGTATTTAACAACATGTATATAAGCCTTCAGGACATTCACACATGCTGTTAAAAGAAAAAAATCCGGCCTCCTCCTAACCCTTCAGCCGGCCATTCCATCTCCAGAATTGGTGCATTTTTTAGAAGTGTTATCACACCAAAAATTTCTATCATGTAGGTGAAAGATAGGAAAGTGCCTGATGGCCCAGAAAGTACGACGCTCTCGAACGCAATTGGTGTCCATATCTACCTAAATGTGATTCTCCATGATCCGACTGGGGCGTAGCGCGCCACATTCCTCTTCATCCTACGGAGGCGCGTTCTTCTGGTACCAATATTAGTACACTATTCCTCTTCTTCCTACAACAAATTACCCATTCTTTGCCCACAATGTGAGAAAGAATTAGGGGCACAACGCCAATTCGAACTGAAACACATTCGCCGACTCAACTTGCGACAAACTTCTATATAATCTGGACTATCAGGCTGAGAAAAATGTATTTAACAACATGTATATAAGCCTTCAGGACATTCACACATGCTGTTAAAAGAAAAAAATCCGGCCTCCTCCTACCCCTTCAGCCGGCCATTCCATCTCCAGAATTGGTGCATTTTTTAGAAGTGTTATCACACCAAAAATTCCTATCATGTAGGTGAAGGATAGGAAAGTGCCTGATGGCCCAGAAAGTACGACGCTCTCGAACGCAATTGGTGTCCATATCTACCTAAATGTGATTCTCCATGATCCGACTGGGGCGTAGCGCGCCACATTCCTCTTCATCCTACGGAGGCGCGTTCTTCTGGTACCAATATTAGTACACTATTCCTCTTCTTCCTACAACAAATTACCAATTCTTTGCCCACAATGTGGGAAAGAATTAGGGGCACAACGCCAATTCGAACTGAAACACATTCGCCGACTCAACTTGTGACAAACTTCTATAAATTCTGGACTATCAGGCTGAGAAAAATGTATTTAACAACATGTATATAAGCCTTCAGGACATTCACACATGCTGTTAAAAGAAAAAAATCCGGCCTCCTCCTACCCCTTCAGCCGGCCATTCCATCTCCAGAATTGGTGCAGTTTTTAGAAGTGTTATCACACCAAAAATTCCTATCATGTAGGTGAAAGATAGGAAAGTGCCTGATGGCCCAGAAAGTACGACGCTCTCGAACGCAATTGGTGTCCACATCTACCTAAATGTGATTCTCCATGATCCGACTGGGGCATAGCGCGCCACATTCCTCTTCATCCTATGGAGGCGCGTTCTTCTGGTACCAATATTAGTACACTATTCCTCTTCTTCCTTCAACTAATTACACATTCTTTGCCCACAATGTGTGAAAGAATTAGGGGCACAACGCCAATTCGAACTGAAACACATTCGCCGACTCAACTTGCGACAAACTTCTATATATTCTGGACTATCAGGCTGAGAAAAATGTATTTAACAACATGTATATAAGCCTTCAGGACATTCAGACATGCTGTTAAAAGAAAAAAATCCGGCCTCCTCCTACCCCTTCAGCCGGCCATTCCATCTCCAAAATTGGTGCATTTTTTAGAAGTGTTATCACACCAAAAATTCCTATCATGTAGGTGAAAGATAGGAAAGTGCCTGATGGCCCAGAAAGTATGACGCTCTCAAACGCAATTGGTGCCCATATCTACCTAAATGTGATTCTCCATGATCCGACTGGGGCGTAGCGCGCCCCATTCCTCTTCATCCTACGGAGGCGCGTTCTTCTGGTACCAATAGAGGTACACTATTCCTCTTCTTCCTACAACAAATTACCCATTCTTTGCCCACAATGTGAGAAAGAATTAGGGGCACAACGCCAATTCGAACTAAAACACATTTGCCGACTCAATGTGCGACAATCTTCTATATATTCTGGACTATCAGGCTGAGAAAAATGTATTTAACAACATGTATGTAAGCCTTTCGGGCATTCACACATGCTGTTAAAAGAAAAAAATCCGGCCTCCTCCTACCCCTTCAGGCGGCCATTCCATCTCCAGAATTGGTGCATTTTTTAGAAGTGTTATCACATCAAAAATTCCTATCTTGTAGGTGAAAGATAGGATAGTGCGTGATGGCCCAGAAAGTACGACGCTCTCGAACGCAATTAGTGTCCATATCTACCTAAATGTGATTCTCCATGATCCGACTGGGGCGTAGCGCGCCACATTCCTCTTCATCCTACGGAGGCGCGTTCTTCTGGTACCAATATTAGTACACTATTCCTCTTCTTCCTACAACAAATTACCCATTCTTTGCCCACAATGTGAGAAAGAATTAGGGGCACAACGCCAATTCGAACTAAAACACATTTGCCGACTCAACGTGCGACAAACTTCTATATATTCTGGACTAATAGGCTGAGAAAAATGTATTTAACAACATGTATGTAAGCCTTCAGGACATTCACACATGCTGTTAAAAGAAAAAAATCCGGCTTCCTCCTACCCCTTCAGTTGGCCATTCCATCTCCAGAATTGGTGCATTTTTTAGAAGTGTTATCACACCAAAAATTCCTATCATGTAGGTGAAAGATAGGAAAGTGCCTGATGGCCCAGAAAGTATGACGCTCTCGAACGCAATTGGTGTCCATATCTACCTAAATGTGATTCTCCATGATCCGACTGGGGCGTAGCGCGCCACATTCCTCTTCATCCTACGGAGGCGCGTTCTTCTGGTACCAATATTAGTACACTATTCCTCTTCTTCCTACAACAAATTACCCATTCTTTGCCCACAATGTGAGAAAGAATTAGGGTCACAACGCCAATTCGAACTGAAACACATTCGCCGACACAACTTGCGACAAACTTCTATATATTCTGGACTATCAGGCTGAGAAAAATGTATTTAACAACATGTATATAAGCCTTCAGGACATTCACACATGCTGTTAAAAGAAAAAAATCCGGCCTCCTCCTAACCCTTCAGCCGGCCATTCCATCTCCAGAATTGGTGCATTTTTTAGAAGTGTTATCACACCAAAAATTTCTATCATGTAGGTGAAAGATAGGAAAGTGCCTGATGGCCCAGAAAGTACGACGCTCTCGAACGCAATTGGTGTCCATATCTACCTAAATGTGATTCTCCATGATCCGACTGGGGCGTAGCGCGCCACATTCCTCTTCATCCTACGGAGGCGCGTTCTTCTGGTACCAATATTAGTACACTATTCCTCTTCTTCCTACAACAAATTACCCATTCTTTGCCCACAATGTGAGAAAGAATTAGGGGCACAACGCCAATTCGAACTGAAACACATTCGCCGACTCAACTTGCGACAAACTTCTATATAATCTGGACTATCAGGCTGAGAAAAATGTATTTAACAACATGTATATAAGCCTTCAGGACATTCACACATGCTGTTAAAAGAAAAAAATCCGGCCTCCTCCTACCCCTTCAGCCGGCCATTCCATCTCCAGAATTGGTGCATTTTTTAGAAGTGTTATCACACCAAAAATTCCTATCATGTAGGTGAAGGATAGGAAAGTGCCTGATGGCCCAGAAAGTACGACGCTCTCGAACGCAATTGGTGTCCATATCTACCTAAATGTGATTCTCCATGATCCGACTGGGGCGTAGCGCGCCACATTCCTCTTCATCCTACGGAGGCGCGTTCTTCTGGTACCAATATTAGTACACTATTCCTCTTCTTCCTACAACAAATTACCAATTCTTTGCCCACAATGTGGGAAAGAATTAGGGGCACAACGCCAATTCGAACTGAAACACATTCGCCGACTCAACTTGTGACAAACTTCTATAAATTCTGGACTATCAGGCTGAGAAAAATGTATTTAACAACATGTATATAAGCCTTCAGGACATTCACACATGCTGTTAAAAGAAAAAAATCCGGCCTCCTCCTACCCCTTCAGCCGGCCATTCCATCTCCAGAATTGGTGCATTTTTTAGAAGTGTTATCACACCAAAAATTCCTATCATGTAGGTGAAAGATAGGAAAGTGCCTGATGGCCCAGAAAGTACGACGCTCTCGAACGCAATTGGTGTCCATATCTACCTAAATGTGATTCTCCATGATCCGACTGGGGCGTAGCGCGCCACATTCCTCTTCATCCTACGGAGGCGCGTTCTTCTGGTACCAATATTAGTACACTATTCCTCTTCTTCCTACAACAAATTACCCATTCTTTGCCCACAATGTGGGAAAGAATTAGGGGCACAACGCCAATTCGAACTGAAACACATTCGCCGACTCAACTTGTGACAAACTTCTATAAATTCTGGACTATCAGGCTGAGAAAAATGTATTTAACAACATGTATATAAGCCTTCAGGACATTCACACATGCTGTTAAAAGAAAAAAATCCGGCCTCCTCCTACCCCTTCAGCCGGCCATTCCATCTCCAGAATTGGTGCATTTTTTAGAAGTGTTATCACATCAAAAATTCCTATCATGTAGATGAAAGATAGGATAGTGCCTGATGGCCCAGAAAGTACGACGCTCTCGAACGCAATTGGTGTCTATATCTACCTAAATGTGATTCTCCATGATCCGACTGGGGCGTAGCGCGCCCCATTCCTCTTCATCCTACGGAGGCGCGTTCTTCTGGTACCAATAGAGGTACACTATTCCTCTTCTTCCTACAACCAATTACCCATTCTTTGCCCACAATGTGAGAAAGAATTAGGGGCACAACGCCAATTCGAACTAAAACACATTCGCCGACTCAACGTGCAACAAACTTCTATATATTCTGGACTAACAGGCTGAGAAAAATTTATTTAACAACATGTATGTAAGCCTTCAGGACATTCACACATGCTGTTAAAAGAAAAAAATCCGGCCTCCTCCTACCCCTTCAGCCGGCCATTCCATCTCCAGAATTGGTGCATTTTTTAGAAGTGTTATCACACCAAAAATTCCTATCATGTAGGTGAAAGATAGGAAAGTGCCTGATGGCCCAGAAAGTACGACGCTCTCGAACGCAATTGGTGTCCATATCTACCTAAATGTGATTCTCCATGATCCGACTGGGGCGTAGCACGCCACATTCCTCTTCATCCTACGGAGGCGCGTTCTTCTGGTACCAATATTAGTACACTATTCCTCTTCTTCCTACAACAAATTACCCATTCTTTGCCCACAATGTGGGAAAGAATTAGGGGCACAACGCCAATTCGAACTGAAACACATTCGCCGACTCAACTTGTGACAAACTTCTATAAATTCTGGACTATCAGGCTGAGAAAAATGTATTTAACAACATGTATATAAGCCTTCAGGACATTCACACATGCTGTTAAAAGAAAAAAATCCGGCCTCCTCCTACCCCTTCAGCCGGCCATTCCATCTCCAGAATTGGTGCAGTTTTTAGAAGTGTTATCACACCAAAAATTCCTATCATGTAGGTGAAAGATAGGAAAGTGCCTGATGGCCCAGAAAGTACGACGCTCTCGAACGCAATTGGTGTCCACATCTACCTAAATGTGATTCTCCATGATCCGACTGGGGCATAGCGCGCCACATTCCTCTTCATCCTATGGAGGCGCGTTCTTCTGGTACCAATATTAGTACACTATTCCTCTTCTTCCTTCAACTAATTACACATTCTTTGCCCACAATGTGTGAAAGAATTAGGGGCACAACGCCAATTCGAACTGAAACACATTCGCCGACTCAACTTGCGACAAACTTCTATATATTCTGGACTATCAGGCTGAGAAAAATGTATTTAACAACATGTATATAAGCCTTCAGGACATTCAGACATGCTGTTAAAAGAAAAAAATCCGGCCTCCTCCTACCCCTTCAGCCGGCCATTCCATCTCCAAAATTGGTGCATTTTTTAGAAGTGTTATCACACCAAAAATTCCTATCATGTAGGTGAAAGATAGGAAAGTGCCTGATGGCCCAGAAAGTATGACGCTCTCAAACGCAATTGGTGCCCATATCTACCTAAATGTGATTCTCCATGATCCGACTGGGGCGTAGCGCGCCCCATTCCTCTTCATCCTACGGAGGCGCGTTCTTCTGGTACCAATAGAGGTACACTATTCCTCTTCTTCCTACAACAAATTACCCATTCTTTGCCCACAATGTGAGAAAGAATTAGGGGCACAACGCCAATTCGAACTAAAACACATTTGCCGACTCAATGTGCGACAATCTTCTATATATTCTGGACTATCAGGCTGAGAAAAATGTATTTAACAACATGTATGTAAGCCTTTCGGGCATTCACACATGCTGTTAAAAGAAAAAAATCCGGCCTCCTCCTACCCCTTCAGGCGGCCATTCCATCTCCAGAATTGGTGCATTTTTTAGAAGTGTTATCACATCAAAAATTCCTATCTTGTAGGTGAAAGATAGGATAGTGCGTGATGGCCCAGAAAGTACGACGCTCTCGAACGCAATTAGTGTCCATATCTACCTAAATGTGATTCTCCATGATCCGACTGGGGCGTAGCGCGCCACATTCCTCTTCATCCTACGGAGGCGCGTTCTTCTGGTACCAATATTAGTACACTATTCCTCTTCTTCCTACAACAAATTACCCATTCTTTGCCCACAATGTGAGAAAGAATTAGGGGCACAACGCCAATTCGAACTAAAACACATTTGCCGACTCAACGTGCGACAAACTTCTATATATTCTGGACTAATAGGCTGAGAAAAATGTATTTAACAACATGTATGTAAGCCTTCAGGACATTCACACATGCTGTTAAAAGAAAAAAATCCGGCTTCCTCCTACCCCTTCAGTTGGCCATTCCATCTCCAGAATTGGTGCATTTTTTAGAAGTGTTATCACACCAAAAATTCCTATCATGTAGGTGAAAGATAGGAAAGTGCCTGATGGCCCAGAAAGTATGACGCTCTCGAACGCAATTGGTGTCCATATCTACCTAAATGTGATTCTCCATGATCCGACTGGGGCGTAGCGCGCCACATTCCTCTTCATCCTACGGAGGCGCGTTCTTCTGGTACCAATATTAGTACACTATTCCTCTTCTTCCTACAACAAATTACCCATTCTTTGCCCACAATGTGAGAAAGAATTAGGGGCACAACGCCAATTCGAACTGAAACACATTCGCCGACACAACTTGCGACAAACTTCTATATATTCTGGACTATCAGGCTGAGAAAAATGTATTTAACAACATGTATATAAGCCTTCAGGACATTCACACATGCTGTTAAAAGAAAAAAATCCGGCCTCCTCCTAACCCTTCAGCCGGCCATTCCATCTCCAGAATTGGTGCATTTTTTAGAAGTGTTATCACACCAAAAATTTCTATCATGTAGGTGAAAGATAGGAAAGTGCCTGATGGCCCAGAAAGTATGACGCTCTCAAACGCAATTGGTGCCCATATCTACCTAAATGTGATTCTCCATGATCCGACTGGGGCGTAGCGCGCCCCATTCCTCTTCATCCTACGGAGGCGCGTTCTTCTGGTACCAATAGAGGTACACTATTCCTCTTCTTCCTACAACAAATTACCCATTCTTTGCCCACAATGTGAGAAAGAATTAGGGGCACAACGCCAATTCGAACTAAAACACATTTGCCGACTCAATGTGCGACAATCTTCTATATATTCTGGACTATCAGGCTGAGAAAAATGTATTTAACAACATGTATGTAAGCCTTTCGGGCATTCACACATGCTGTTAAAAGAAAAAAATCCGGCCTCCTCCTACCCCTTCAGGCGGCCATTCCATCTCCAGAATTGGTGCATTTTTTAGAAGTGTTATCACATCAAAAATTCCTATCTTGTAGGTGAAAGATAGGATAGTGCGTGATGGCCCAGAAAGTACGACGCTCTCGAACGCAATTAGTGTCCATATCTACCTAAATGTGATTCTCCATGATCCGACTGGGGCGTAGCGCGCCACATTCCTCTTCATCCTACGGAGGCGCGTTCTTCTGGTACCAATATTAGTACACTATTCCTCTTCTTCCTACAACAAATTACCCATTCTTTGCCCACAATGTGAGAAAGAATTAGGGGCACAACGCCAATTCGAACTAAAACACATTTGCCGACTCAACGTGCGACAAACTTCTATATATTCTGGACTAATAGGCTGAGAAAAATGTATTTAACAACATGTATGTAAGCCTTCAGGACATTCACACATGCTGTTAAAAGAAAAAAATCCGGCTTCCTCCTACCCCTTCAGTTGGCCATTCCATCTCCAGAATTGGTGCATTTTTTAGAAGTGTTATCACACCAAAAATTCCTATCATGTAGGTGAAAGATAGGAAAGTGCCTGATGGCCCAGAAAGTATGACGCTCTCGAACGCAATTGGTGTCCATATCTACCTAAATGTGATTCTCCATGATCCGACTGGGGCGTAGCGCGCCACATTCCTCTTCATCCTACGGAGGCGCGTTCTTCTGGTACCAATATTAGTACACTATTCCTCTTCTTCCTACAACAAATTACCCATTCTTTGCCCACAATGTGGGAAAGAATTAGGGGCACAACGCCAATTCGAACTGAAACACATACGCCGACTCAACTTGTGACAAACTTCTATAAATTCTGGACTATCAGGCTGAGAAAAATGTATTTAACAACATGTATATAAGCCTTCAGGACATTCACACATGCTGTTAAAAGAAAAAAATCCGGCCTCCTCCTACCCCTTCAGCCGGCCATTCCATCTCCAGAATTGGTGCATTTTTTAGAAGTGTTATCACACCAAAAATTCCTATCATGTAGGTGAAAGATAGGAAAGTGCCTGATGGCCCAGAAAGTACGACGCTCTCGAACGCAATTGGTGTCCACATCTACCTAAATGTGATTCTCCATGATCCGACTGGGGCGTAGCGCGCCCCATTCCTCTTCATCCTACGGAGGCGCGTTCTTCTGGTACCAATAGAGGTACACTATTCCTCTTCTTCCTACAACAAATTACCCATTCTTTGCCCACAATGTGAGAAAGAATTAGGGGCACAACGCCAATTCGAACTAAAACACATTCGCCGACTCAACTTGCAACAAACTTCTATATATTCTGGACTAACAGGCTGAGAAAAATTTATTTAACAACATGTATGTAAGCCTTCAGGACATTCACACATGCTGTTAAAAGAAAAAAATCCGGCCTCCTCCTACCCCTTCAGCCGGCCATTCCATCTCCAGAATTGGTGCATTTTTTAGAAGTGTTATCACACCAAAAATTCCTATCATGTAGGTGAAAGATAGGAAAGTGCCTGATGGCCCAGAAAGTACGACGCTCTCGAACGCAATTGGTGTCCATATCTACCTAAATGTGATTCTCCATGATCCGACTGGGGCGTAGCGTGCCACATTCCTCTTCATCCTACGGAGGCGCGTTCTTCTGGTACCAATATTAGTATACTATTCCTCTTCTTCCTACAAGAAATTACCCATTCTTTGCCCACAATGTGAGAAAGAATTAGGGGCACAACGCCAATTCGAACTAAAACACATTTGCCGACTCAATGTGCGACAATCTTCTATATATTCTGGACTATTAGGCTGAGAAAAATGTATTTAACAACATGTATGTAAGCCTTTCGGGAATTCACACATGCTGTTAAAAGAAAAAAATCCGGCCTCCTCCTACCCCTTCAGCCGGCTATTCCATCTCCAGAATTGGTGCATTTTTTAGAAGTGTTATCACATCAAAAATTCCTATCTTGTAGGTGAAAGATAGGATAGTGCGTGATGGCCCAGAAAGTACGACGCTCTCGAACGCAATTGGTGTCCACATCTACCTAAATGTGATTCTCCATGATCCGACTGGGGCATAGCGCGCCACATTCCTCTTCATCCTATGGAGGCGCGTTCTTCTGGTACCAATATTAGTACACTATTCCTCTTTTTCCTACAACAAATTACCCATTCTTTGCCCACAATGTGAGAAAGAATTAGGGGTACAACGCCAATTCGAACTGAAACACATTCGCCGACTCAACTTGCGACAAACTTCTATATATTCTGGACTATCAGGCTGAGAAAAATGTATTTAACAACATGTATATAAGCCTTCAGGACATTCACACATGCTGTTAAAAGAAAAAAATCCGGCCTCCTCCTACCCCTTCAGCCGGCCATTCCATCTCCAGAATTGGTGCATTTTTTAGAATTGTTATCACACCAAAAATTCCTATCATGTAGGTGAAAGATAGGAAAGTGCCTGATGGCCCAGAAAGTACGACGCTCTCGAACGCAATTGGTGCCAATATCTACCTAAATGTGATTATCCATGATCCGACTGGGGCGTAGCGCGCCACATTCCTCTTCATCCTAGGGAGGCGCGTTCTTCTGGTACCAATATTAGTACACTATTCCTCTTCTTCCTACAAGAAATTACCCATTCTTTGCCCACAATGTGGGAAAGAATTAGGGGCACAACGCCAATTCGAACTGAAACACATTCGCCGACTCAACTTGTGACAAACTTCTATAAATTCTGGACTATCAGGCTGAGAAAAATGTATTTAACAACATGTATATAAGCCTTCAGGACATTCACACATGCTGTTAAAAGAAAAAAATCCGGCCTCCTCCTACCCCTTCAGCCGGCCATTCCATCTCCAGAATTGGTGCATTTTTTAGAAGTGTTATCACATCAAAAATTCCTATCTTGTAGGTGAAAGATAGGATAGTGCGTGATGGCCCAGAAAGTACGACGCTCTCGAACGCAATTGGTGTCCACATCTACCTAAATGTGATTCTCCATGATCCGACTGGGGCATAGCGCGCCACATTCCTCTTCATCCTATGGAGGCGCGTTCTTCTGGTACCAATATTAGTACACTATTCCTCTTTTTCCTACAACAAATTACCCATTCTTTGCCCACAATGTGAGAAAGAATTAGGGGTACAACGCCAATTCGAACTGAAACACATTCGCCGACTCAACTTGCGACAAACTTCTATATATTCTGGACTATCAGGCTGAGAAAAATGTATTTAACAACATGTATATAAGCCTTCAGGACATTCACACATGCTGTTAAAAGAAAAAAATCCGGCCTCCTCCTACCCCTTCAGCCGGCCATTCCATCTCCAGAATTGGTGCATTTTTTAGAATTGTTATCACACCAAAAATTCCTATCATGTAGGTGAAAGATAGGAAAGTGCCTGATGGCCCAGAAAGTACGACGCTCTCGAACGCAATTGGTGCCAATATCTACCTAAATGTGATTATCCATGATCCGACTGGGGCGTAGCGCGCCACATTCCTCTTCATCCTAGGGAGGCGCGTTCTTCTGGTACCAATATTAGTACACTATTCCTCTTCTTCCTACAAGAAATTACCCATTCTTTGCCCACAATGTGGGAAAGAATTAGGGGCACAACGCCAATTCGAACTGAAACACATTCGCCGACTCAACTTGTGACAAACTTCTATAAATTCTGGACTATCAGGCTGAGAAAAATGTATTTAACAACATGTATATAAGCCTTCAGGACATTCACACATGCTGTTAAAAGAAAAAAATCCGGCCTCCTCCTACCCCTTCAGCCGGCCATTCCATCTCCAGAATTGGTGCATTTTTTAGAAGTGTTATCACATCAAAAATTCCTATCATGTAGATGAAAGATAGGATAGTGCCTGATGGCCCAGAAAGTACGACGCTCTCGAACGCAATTGGTGTCTATATCTACCTAAATGTGATTCTCCATGATCCGACTGGGGCGTAGCGCGCCCCATTCCTCTTCATCCTACGGAGGCGCGTTCTTCTGGTACCAATAGAGGTACACTATTCCTCTTCTTCCTACAACCAATTACCCATTCTTTGCCCACAATGTGAGAAAGAATTAGGGGCACAACGCCAATTCGAACTAAAACACATTCGCCGACTCAACGTGCAACAAACTTCTATATATTCTGGACTAACAGGCTGAGAAAAATTTATTTAACAACATGTATGTAAGCCTTCAGGACATTCACACATGCTGTTAAAAGAAAAAAATCCGGCCTCCTCCTACCCCTTCAGCCGGCCATTCCATCTCCAGAATTGGTGCATTTTTTAGAAGTGTTATCACACCAAAAATTCCTATCATGTAGGTGAAAGATAGGAAAGTGCCTGATGGCCCAGAAAGTACGACGCTCTCGAACGCAATTGGTGTCCATATCTACCTAAATGTGATTCTCCATGATCCGACTGGGGCGTAGCACGCCACATTCCTCTTCATCCTACGGAGGCGCGTTCTTCTGGTACCAATATTAGTACACTATTCCTCTTCTTCCTACAACAAATTACCCATTCTTTGCCCACAATGTGGGAAAGAATTAGGGGCACAACGCCAATTCGAACTGAAACACATTCGCCGACTCAACTTGTGACAAACTTCTATAAATTCTGGACTATCAGGCTGAGAAAAATGTATTTAACAACATGTATATAAGCCTTCAGGACATTCACACATGCTGTTAAAAGAAAAAAATCCGGCCTCCTCCTACCCCTTCAGCCGGCCATTCCATCTCCAGAATTGGTGCAGTTTTTAGAAGTGTTATCACACCAAAAATTCCTATCATGTAGGTGAAAGATAGGAAAGTGCCTGATGGCCCAGAAAGTACGACGCTCTCGAACGCAATTGGTGTCCACATCTACCTAAATGTGATTCTCCATGATCCGACTGGGGCATAGCGCGCCACATTCCTCTTCATCCTATGGAGGCGCGTTCTTCTGGTACCAATATTAGTACACTATTCCTCTTCTTCCTTCAACTAATTACACATTCTTTGCCCACAATGTGTGAAAGAATTAGGGGCACAACGCCAATTCGAACTGAAACACATTCGCCGACTCAACTTGCGACAAACTTCTATATATTCTGGACTATCAGGCTGAGAAAAATGTATTTAACAACATGTATATAAGCCTTCAGGACATTCAGACATGCTGTTAAAAGAAAAAAATCCGGCCTCCTCCTACCCCTTCAGCCGGCCATGCCATCTCCAAAATTGGTGCATTTTTTAGAAGTGTTATCACACCAAAAATTCCTATCATGTAGGTGAAAGATAGGAAAGTGCCTGATGGCCCAGAAAGTATGACGCTCTCAAACGCAATTGGTGCCCATATCTACCTAAATGTGATTCTCCATGATCCGACTGGGGCGTAGCGCGCCCCATTCCTCTTCATCCTACGGAGGCGCGTTCTTCTGGTACCAATAGAGGTACACTATTCCTCTTCTTCCTACAACAAATTACCCATTCTTTGCCCACAATGTGAGAAAGAATTAGGGGCACAACGCCAATTCGAACTAAAACACATTTGCCGACTCAATGTGCGACAATCTTCTATATATTCTGGACTATCAGGCTGAGAAAAATGTATTTAACAACATGTATGTAAGCCTTTCGGGCATTCACACATGCTGTTAAAAGAAAAAAATCCGGCCTCCTCCTACCCCTTCAGGCGGCCATTCCATCTCCAGAATTGGTGCATTTTTTAGAAGTGTTATCACATCAAAAATTCCTATCTTGTAGGTGAAAGATAGGATAGTGCGTGATGGCCCAGAAAGTACGACGCTCTCGAACGCAATTAGTGTCCATATCTACCTAAATGTGATTCTCCATGATCCGACTGGGGCGTAGCGCGCCACATTCCTCTTCATCCTACGGAGGCGCGTTCTTCTGGTACCAATATTAGTACACTATTCCTCTTCTTCCTACAACAAATTACCCATTCTTTGCCCACAATGTGAGAAAGAATTAGGGGCACAACGCCAATTCGAACTAAAACACATTTGCCGACTCAACGTGCGACAAACTTCTATATATTCTGGACTAATAGGCTGAGAAAAATGTATTTAACAACATGTATGTAAGCCTTCAGGACATTCACACATGCTGTTAAAAGAAAAAAATCCGGCTTCCTCCTACCCCTTCAGTTGGCCATTCCATCTCCAGAATTGGTGCATTTTTTAGAAGTGTTATCACACCAAAAATTCCTATCATGTAGGTGAAAGATAGGAAAGTGCCTGATGGCCCAGAAAGTATGACGCTCTCGAACGCAATTGGTGTCCATATCTACCTAAATGTGATTCTCCATGATCCGACTGGGGCGTAGCGCGCCACATTCCTCTTCATCCTACGGAGGCGCGTTCTTCTGGTACCAATATTAGTACACTATTCCTCTTCTTCCTACAACAAATTACCCATTCTTTGCCCACAATGTGGGAAAGAATTAGGGGCACAACGCCAATTCGAACTGAAACACATACGCCGACTCAACTTGTGACAAACTTCTATAAATTCTGGACTATCAGGCTGAGAAAAATGTATTTAACAACATGTATATAAGCCTTCAGGACATTCACACATGCTGTTAAAAGAAAAAAATCCGGCCTCCTCCTACCCCTTCAGCCGGCCATTCCATCTCCAGAATTGGTGCATTTTTTAGAAGTGTTATCACACCAAAAATTCCTATCATGTAGGTGAAAGATAGGAAAGTGCCTGATGGCCCAGAAAGTACGACGCTCTCGAACGCAATTGGTGTCCACATCTACCTAAATGTGATTCTCCATGATCCGACTGGGGCGTAGCGCGCCCCATTCCTCTTCATCCTACGGAGGCGCGTTCTTCTGGTACCAATAGAGGTACACTATTCCTCTTCTTCCTACAACAAATTACCCATTCTTTGCCCACAATGTGAGAAAGAATTAGGGGCACAACGCCAATTCGAACTAAAACACATTCGCCGACTCAACGTGCGACAAACTTCTATATATTCTGGACTAATAGGCTGAGAAAAATGTATTTAACAACATGTATGTAAGCCTTCAGGACATTCACACATGCTGTTAAAAGAAAAAAATCCGGCTTCCTCCTACCCCTTCAGCCGGCCATTCCATCTCCAGAATTGGTGCATTTTTTAGAAGTGTTATCACACCAAAAATTCCTATCATGTAGGTGAAAGATAGGAAAGTGCCTGATGGCCCAGAAAGTACGACGCTCTCGAACGCAATTGGTGTCCATATCTACCTAAATGTGATTCTCCATGATCCGACTGGGGCGTAGCGCGCCACATTCCTCTTCATCCTACGGAGGCGCGTTCTTCTGGTACCAATATTAGTACACTATTCCTCTTCTTCCTACAACAAATTACCCATTCTTTGCCCACAATGTGAGAAAGAATTAGGGGCACAACGCCAATTCGAACTGAAACACATTCGCCGACTCAACATGCGACAAACTTCTATATATTCTGGACTATCAGGCTGAGAAAAATGTATTTAACAACATGTATGTAAGCCTTCAGGGCATTCACACATGCTGTTAAAAGAAAAAAATCCGGCCTCCTCCTACCCCTTCAGCCGGCCATTCCATCTCCAGAATTGGTGCATTTTTTAGAAGTGTTATCACACCAAAAATTCCTATCATGTAGGTGAAAGATAGGAAAGTGCCTGATGGCCCAGAAAGTACGACGCTCTCGAACGCAATTGGTGTCCATATCTACCTAAATGTGATTCTCCATGATCCGACTGGGGCGTAGCACGCCACATTCCTCTTCATCCTACGGAGGCGCGTTCTTCTGGTACCAATATTACTACACTATTCCTCTTCTTCCTACAACAAATTACCCATTCTTTGCCCACAATGTGGGAAAGAATTAGGGGCACAACGCCAATTCGAACTGAAACACATTCGCCGACTCAACTTGTGACAAACTTCTATAAATTCTGGACTATCAGGCTGAGAAAAATGTATTTAACAACATGTATATAAGCCTTCAGGACATTCACACATGCTGTTAAAAGAAAAAAATCCGGCCTCCTCCTACCCCTTCAGCCGGCCATTCCATCTCCAGAATTGGTGCATTTTTTAGAAGTGTTATCACACCAAAAATTCCTATCATGTAGGTGAAAGATAGGAAAGTGCCTGATGGCCCAGAAAGTACGACGCTCTCGAACGCAATTGGTGTCCATATCTACCTAAATGTGATTCTCCATGATCCGACTGGGGCGTAGCGCGCCACATTCCTCTTCATCCTACGGAGGCGCGTTCTTCTGGTACCAATATTAGTACACTATTCCTCTTCTTCCTACAACAAATTACCCATTCTTTGCCCACAATGTGGGAAAGAATTAGGGGCACAACGCCAATTCGAACTGAAACACATTCGCCGACTCAACTTGTGACAAACTTCTATAAATTCTGGACTATCAGGCTGAGAAAAATGTATTTAACAACATGTATATAAGCCTTCAGGACATTCAGACATGCTGTTAAAAGAAAAAATCCGGCCTCCTCCTACCCCTTCAGCCGGCCATTCCATCTCCAGAATTGGTGCATTTTTTAGAAGTGTTATCACACCAAAAATTTCTATCATGTAGGTGAAAGATAGGAAAGTGCCTGATGGCCCAGAAAGTACGACGCTCTCGAACGCAATTGGTGTCCATATCTACCTAAATGTGATTCTCCATGATCCGACTGGGGCGTAGCGCGCCACATTCCTCTTCATCCTACGGAGGCGCGTTCTTCTGGTACCAATATTAGTACACTATTCCTCTTCTTCCTACAACAAATTACCCATTCTTTGCCCACAATGTGGGAAAGAATTAGGGGCACAACGCCAATTTGAACTGAAACACATTCGCCGACTCAACTTGTGACAAACTTCTATAAATTCTGGACTATCAGGCTGAGAAAAATGTATTTAACAACATGTATATAAGCCTTCAGGACATTCACACATGCTGTTAAAAGAAAAAAATCCGGCCTCCTCCTACCCCTTCAGCCGGCCATTCCATCTCCAGAATTGGTGCATTTTTTAGAAGTGTTATCACACCAAAAATTTCTATCATGTAGGTGAAAGATAGGAAAGTGCCTGATGGCCCAGAAAGTACGACGCTCTCGAACGCAATTGGTGTCCATATCTACCTAAATGTGATTCTCCATGATCCGACTGGGGCGTAGCGCGCCACATTCCTCTTCATCCTACGGAGGCGCGTTCTTCTGGTACCAATATTAGTACACTATTCCTCTTCTTCCTACAACAAATTACCCATTCTTTGCCCACAATGTGAGAAAGAATTAGGGGCACAACGCCAATTCGAACTGAAACACATTCGCCGACTCAACTTGCGACAAACTTCTATATATTCTGGACTATCAGGCTGAGAAAAATGTATTTAACAACATGTATATAAGCCTTCAGGACATTCACACATGCTGTTAAAAGAAAAAAATCCGGCCTCCTCCTACCCCTTCAGCCGGCCATTCCATCTCCAGAATTGGTGCATTTTTTAGAAGTGTTATCACACCAAAAATTCCTATCATGTAGGTGAAAGATAGGAAAGTGCCTGATGGCCCAGAAAGTACGACGCTCTCGAACGCAATTGGTGTCCATATCTACCTAAATGTGATTCTCCATGATCCGACTGGGGCGTAGCGCGCCACATTCCTCTTGATCCTACGGAGGCGCGTTCTTCTGGTACCAATATTAGTACACTATTCCTCTTCTTCCTACAACAAATTACCCATTCTTTGCCCACAATGTGGGAAAGAATTAGGGGCACAACGCCAATTCGAACTGAAACACATTCGCCGACTCAACTTGTGACAAACTTCTATAAATTCTGGACTATCAGGCTGAGAAAAATGTATTTAACAACATGTATATAAGCCTTCAGGACATTCACACATGCTGTTAAAAGAAAAAAAATCCGGCCTCCTCCTACCCCTTCAGCCGGCCATTCCATCTCCAGAATTGGTGCATTTTTTAGAAGTGTTATCACACCAAAAATTCCTATCATGTAGGTGAAAGATAGGAAAGTGCCTGATGGCCCAGAAAGTACGACGCTCTCGAACGCAATTGGTGTCCATATCTACCTAAATGTGATTCTCCATGATCCGACTGGGGCGTAGCGCGCCACATTCCTCTTCATCCTACGGAGGCGCGTTCTTCTGGTACCAATATTAGTACACTATTCCTCTTCTTCCTACAACAAATTACCCATTCTTTGCCCACAATGTGAGAAAGAATTAGGGGCACAACGCCAATTCGAACTGAAACACATTCGCCGACTCAACTTGCGACAAACTTCTATATATTCTGGACTATCAGGCTGAGAAAAATGTATTTAACATGTATATAAGCCTTCAGGACATTCACACATGCTGTTAAAAGAAAAAAATCCGGCCTCCTCCTACCCCTTCAGCCGGCCATTCCATCTCCAGAATTGGTGCATTTTTTAGAAGTGTTATCACACCAAAAATTCCTATCATGTAGGTGAAAGATAGGAAAGTGCCTGATGGCCCAGAAAGTACGACGCTCTCGAACGCAAATGGTGTCCATATCTACCTAAATGTGATTCTCCATGATCCGACTGGGGCGTAGCGCGCCACATTCCTCTTCATCCTACGGAGGCGCGTTCTTCTGGTACCAATATTAGTACACTATTCCTCTTCTTCCTACAACAAATTACCCATTCTTTGCCCACAATGTGGGAAAGAATTAGGGGCACAACGCGAATTCGAACTGAAACACATTCGCCGACTCAACTTGTGACAAACTTCTATAAATTCTGGACTATCAGGCTGAGAAAAATGTATTTAACAACATGTATATAAGCCTTCAGGACATTCACACATGCTGTTAAAAGAAAAAAATCCGGCCTCCTCCTACCCCTTCAGCCGGCCATTCCATCTCCAGAATTGGTGCATTTTTTAGAAGTGTTATCACACCAAAAATTTCTATCATGTAGGTGAAAGATAGGAAAGTGCCTGATGGCCCAGAAAGTACGACGCTCTCGAACGCAATTGGTGTCCATATCTACCTAAATGTGATTCTCCATGATCCGACTGGGGCGTAGCGCGCCACATTCCTCTTCATCCTACGGAGGCGCGTTCTTCTGGTACCAATATTAGTACACTATTCCTCTTCTTCCTACAACAAATTACCCATTCTTTGCCCACAATGTGAGAAAGAATTAGGGGCACAACGCCAATTCGAACTGAAACACATTCGCCGACTCAACTTGCGACAAACTTCTATATATTCTGGACTATCAGGCTGAGAAAAATGTATTTAACAACATGTATATAAGCCTTCAGGACATTCACACATGCTGTTAAAAGAAAAAAATCCGGCCTCCTCCTACCCCTTCAGCCGGCCATTCCATCTCCAGAATTGGTGCATTTTTTAGAAGTGTTATCACACCAAAAATTCCTATCATGTAGGTGAAAGATAGGAAAGTGCCTGATGGCCCAGAAAGTACGACGCTCTCGAACGCAATTGGTGTCCATATCTACCTAAATGTGATTCTCCATGATCCGACTGGGGCGTAGCGCGCCACATTCCTCTTGATCCTACGGAGGCGCGTTCTTCTGGTACCAATATTAGTACACTATTCCTCTTCTTCCTACAACAAATTACCCATTCTTTGCCCACAATGTGGGAAAGAATTAGGGGCACAACGCCAATTCGAACTGAAACACATTCGCCGACTCAACTTGTGACAAACTTCTATAAATTCTGGACTATCAGGCTGAGAAAAATGTATTTAACAACATGTATATAAGCCTTCAGGACATTCACACATGCTGTTAAAAGAAAAAAATCCGGCCTCCTCCTACCCCTTCAGCCGGCCATTCCATCTCCTGAATTGGTGCATTTTTTAGAAGTGTTATCACACCAAAAATTTCTATCATGTAGGTGAAAGATAGGAAAGTGCCTGATGGCCCAGAAAGTACGACGCTCTCGAACGCAATTGGTGTCCATATCTACCTAAATGTGATTCTCCATGATCCGACTGGGGCGTAGCGCGCCACATTCCTCTTCATCCTACGGAGGCGCGTTCTTCTGGTACCAATATTAGTACACTATTCCTCTTCTTCCTACAACAAATTACCCATTCTTTGCCCACAATGTGGGAAAGAATTAGGGGCACAACGCCAATTTGAACTGAAACACATTCGCCGACTCAACTTGTGACAAACTTCTATAAATTCTGGACTATCAGGCTGAGAAAAATGTATTTAACAACATGTATATAAGCCTTCAGGACATTCACACATGCTGTTAAAAGAAAAAAATCCGGCCTCCTCCTACCCCTTCAGCCGGCCATTCCATCTCCAGAATTGGTGCATTTTTTAGAAGTGTTATCACACCAAAAATTCCTATCATGTAGGTGAAAGATAGGAAAGTGCCTGATGGCCCAGAAAGTACGACGCTCTCGAACGCAATTGGTGTCCATATCTACCTAAATGTGATTCTCCATGATCCGACTGGGGCGTAGCGCGCCACATTCCTCTTGATCCTACGGAGGCGCGTTCTTCTGGTACCAATATTAGTACACTATTCCTCTTCTTCCTACAACAAATTACCCATTCTTTGCCCACAATGTGGGAAAGAATTAGGGGCACAACGCCAATTCGAACTGAAACACATTCGCCGACTCAACTTGTGACAAACTTCTATAAATTCTGGACTATCAGGCTGAGAAAAATGTATTTAACAACATGTATATAAGCCTTCAGGACATTCACACATGCTGTTAAAAGAAAAAAAATCCGGCCTCCTCCTACCCCTTCAGCCGGCCATTCCATCTCCAGAATTGGTGCATTTTTTAGAAGTGTTATCACACCAAAAATTCCTATCATGTAGGTGAAAGATAGGAAAGTGCCTGATGGCCCAGAAAGTACGACGCTCTCGAACGCAATTGGTGTCCATATCTACCTAAATGTGATTCTCCATGATCCGACTGGGGCGTAGCGCGCCACATTCCTCTTCATCCTACGGAGGCGCGTTCTTCTGGTACCAATATTAGTACACTATTCCTCTTCTTCCTACAACAAATTACCCATTCTTTGCCCACAATGTGAGAAAGAATTAGGGGCACAACGCCAATTCGAACTGAAACACATTCGCCGACTCAACTTGCGACAAACTTCTATATATTCTGGACTATCAGGCTGAGAAAAATGTATTTAACATGTATATAAGCCTTCAGGACATTCACACATGCTGTTAAAAGAAAAAAATCCGGCCTCCTCCTACCCCTTCAGCCGGCCATTCCATCTCCAGAATTGGTGCATTTTTTAGAAGTGTTATCACACCAAAAATTCCTATCATGTAGGTGAAAGATAGGAAAGTGCCTGATGGCCCAGAAAGTACGACGCTCTCGAACGCAAATGGTGTCCATATCTACCTAAATGTGATTCTCCATGATCCGACTGGGGCGTAGCGCGCCACATTCCTCTTCATCCTACGGAGGCGCGTTCTTCTGGTACCAATATTAGTACACTATTCCTCTTCTTCCTACAACAAATTACCCATTCTTTGCCCACAATGTGGGAAAGAATTAGGGGCACAACGCGAATTCGAACTGAAACACATTCGCCGACTCAACTTGTGACAAACTTCTATAAATTCTGGACTATCAGGCTGAGAAAAATGTATTTAACAACATGTATATAAGCCTTCAGGACATTCACACATGCTGTTAAAAGAAAAAAATCCGGCCTCCTCCTACCCCTTCAGCCGGCCATTCCATCTCCAGAATTGGTGCATTTTTTAGAAGTGTTATCACACCAAAAATTTCTATCATGTAGGTGAAAGATAGGAAAGTGCCTGATGGCCCAGAAAGTACGACGCTCTCGAACGCAATTGGTGTCCATATCTACCTAAATGTGATTCTCCATGATCCGACTGGGGCGTAGCGCGCCACATTCCTCTTCATCCTACGGAGGCGCGTTCTTCTGGTACCAATATTAGTACACTATTCCTCTTCTTCCTACAACAAATTACCCATTCTTTGCCCACAATGTGAGAAAGAATTAGGGGCACAACGCCAATTCGAACTGAAACACATTCGCCGACTCAACTTGCGACAAACTTCTATATATTCTGGACTATCAGGCTGAGAAAAATGTATTTAACAACATGTATATAAGCCTTCAGGACATTCACACATGCTGTTAAAAGAAAAAAATCCGGCCTCCTCCTACCCCTTCAGCCGGCCATTCCATCTCCAGAATTGGTGCATTTTTTAGAAGTGTTATCACACCAAAAATTCCTATCATGTAGGTGAAAGATAGGAAAGTGCCTGATGGCCCAGAAAGTACGACGCTCTCGAACGCAATTGGTGTCCATATCTACCTAAATGTGATTCTCCATGATCCGACTGGGGCGTAGCGCGCCACATTCCTCTTGATCCTACGGAGGCGCGTTCTTCTGGTACCAATATTAGTACACTATTCCTCTTCTTCCTACAACAAATTACCCATTCTTTGCCCACAATGTGGGAAAGAATTAGGGGCACAACGCCAATTCGAACTGAAACACATTCGCCGACTCAACTTGTGACAAACTTCTATAAATTCTGGACTATCAGGCTGAGAAAAATGTATTTAACAACATGTATATAAGCCTTCAGGACATTCACACATGCTGTTAAAAGAAAAAAATCCGGCCTCCTCCTACCCCTTCAGCCGGCCATTCCATCTCCTGAATTGGTGCATTTTTTAGAAGTGTTATCACACCAAAAATTTCTATCATGTAGGTGAAAGATAGGAAAGTGCCTGATGGCCCAGAAAGTACGACGCTCTCGAACGCAATTGGTGTCCATATCTACCTAAATGTGATTCTCCATGATCCGACTGGGGCGTAGCGCGCCACATTCCTCTTCATCCTACGGAGGCGCGTTCTTCTGGTACCAATATTAGTACACTATTCCTCTTCTTCCTACAACAAATTACCCATTCTTTGCCCACAATGTGGGAAAGAATTAGGGGCACAACGCCAATTTGAACTGAAACACATTCGCCGACTCAACTTGTGACAAACTTCTATAAATTCTGGACTATCAGGCTGAGAAAAATGTATTTAACAACATGTATATAAGCCTTCAGGACATTCACACATGCTGTTAAAAGAAAAAAATCCGGCCTCCTCCTACCCCTTCAGCCGGCCATTCCATCTCCAGAATTGGTGCATTTTTTAGAAGTGTTATCACACCAAAAATTTCTATCATGTAGGTGAAAGATAGGAAAGTGCCTGATGGCCCAGAAAGTACGACGCTCTCGAACGCAATTGGTGTCCATATCTACCTAAATGTGATTCTCCATGATCCGACTGGGGCGTAGCGCGCCACATTCCTCTTCATCCTACGGAGGCGCGTTCTTCTGGTACCAATATTAGTACACTATTCCTCTTCTTCCTACAACAAATTACCCATTCTTTGCCCACAATGTGAGAAAGAATTAGGGGCACAACGCCAATTCGAACTGAAACACATTCGCCGACTCAACTTGCGACAAACTTCTATATATTCTGGACTATCAGGCTGAGAAAAATGTATTTAACAACATGTATATAAGCCTTCAGGACATTCACACATGCTGTTAAAAGAAAAAAATCCGGCCTCCTCCTACCCCTTCAGCCGGCCATTCCATCTCCAGAATTGGTGCATTTTTTAGAAGTGTTATCACACCAAAAATTCCTATCATGTAGGTGAAAGATAGGAAAGTGCCTGATGGCCCAGAAAGTACGACGCTCTCGAACGCAATTGGTGTCCATATCTACCTAAATGTGATTCTCCATGATCCGACTGGGGCGTAGCGCGCCACATTCCTCTTGATCCTACGGAGGCGCGTTCTTCTGGTACCAATATTAGTACACTATTCCTCTTCTTCCTACAACAAATTACCCATTCTTTGCCCACAATGTGGGAAAGAATTAGGGGCACAACGCCAATTCGAACTGAAACACATTCGCCGACTCAACTTGTGACAAACTTCTATAAATTCTGGACTATCAGGCTGAGAAAAATGTATTTAACAACATGTATATAAGCCTTCAGGACATTCACACATGCTGTTAAAAGAAAAAAAATCCGGCCTCCTCCTACCCCTTCAGCCGGCCATTCCATCTCCAGAATTGGTGCATTTTTTAGAAGTGTTATCACACCAAAAATTCCTATCATGTAGGTGAAAGATAGGAAAGTGCCTGATGGCCCAGAAAGTACGACGCTCTCGAACGCAATTGGTGTCCATATCTACCTAAATGTGATTCTCCATGATCCGACTGGGGCGTAGCGCGCCACATTCCTCTTCATCCTACGGAGGCGCGTTCTTCTGGTACCAATATTAGTACACTATTCCTCTTCTTCCTACAACAAATTACCCATTCTTTGCCCACAATGTGAGAAAGAATTAGGGGCACAACGCCAATTCGAACTGAAACACATTCGCCGACTCAACTTGCGACAAACTTCTATATATTCTGGACTATCAGGCTGAGAAAAATGTATTTAACATGTATATAAGCCTTCAGGACATTCACACATGCTGTTAAAAGAAAAAAATCCGGCCTCCTCCTACCCCTTCAGCCGGCCATTCCATCTCCAGAATTGGTGCATTTTTTAGAAGTGTTATCACACCAAAAATTCCTATCATGTAGGTGAAAGATAGGAAAGTGCCTGATGGCCCAGAAAGTACGACGCTCTCGAACGCAAATGGTGTCCATATCTACCTAAATGTGATTCTCCATGATCCGACTGGGGCGTAGCGCGCCACATTCCTCTTCATCCTACGGAGGCGCGTTCTTCTGGTACCAATATTAGTACACTATTCCTCTTCTTCCTACAACAAATTACCCATTCTTTGCCCACAATGTGGGAAAGAATTAGGGGCACAACGCGAATTCGAACTGAAACACATTCGCCGACTCAACTTGTGACAAACTTCTATAAATTCTGGACTATCAGGCTGAGAAAAATGTATTTAACAACATGTATATAAGCCTTCAGGACATTCACACATGCTGTTAAAAGAAAAAAATCCGGCCTCCTCCTACCCCTTCAGCCGGCCATTCCATCTCCTGAATTGGTGCATTTTTTAGAAGTGTTATCACACCAAAAATTTCTATCATGTAGGTGAAAGATAGGAAAGTGCCTGATGGCCCAGAAAGTACGACGCTCTCGAACGCAATTGGTGTCCATATCTACCTAAATGTGATTCTCCATGATCCGACTGGGGCGTAGCGCGCCACATTCCTCTTCATCCTACGGAGGCGCGTTCTTCTGGTACCAATATTAGTACACTATTCCTCTTCTTCCTACAACAAATTACCCATTCTTTGCCCCCAATGTGAGAAAGAATTAGGGGCACAACGCCAATTCGAACTGAAACACATTCGCCGACTCAACTTGCGACAAACTTCTATATATTCTGGACTATCAGGCTGAGAAAAATGTATTTAACAACATGTATATAAGCCTTCAGGACATTCACACATGCTGTTAAAAGAAAAAAATCCGGCCTCCTCCTACCCCTTCAGCCGGCCATTCCATCTCCAGAATTGGTGCATTTTTTAGAAGTGTTATCACACCAAAAATTCCTATCATGTAGGTGAAAGATAGGAAAGTGCCTGATGGCCCAGAAAGTACGACGCTCTCGAACGCAATTGGTGTCCATATCTACCTAAATGTGATTCTCCATGATCCGACTGGGGCGTAGCGCGCCACATTCCTCTTCATCCTACGGAGGCGCGTTCTTCTGGTACCAATATTAGTACACTATTCCTCTTCTTCCTACAACAAATTACCAATTCTTTGCCCACAATGTGGGAAAGAATTAGGGGCACAACGCCAATTCGAACTGAAACACATTCGCCGACTCAACTTTCGACAAACTTCTATAAATTCTGGACTATCAGGCTGAGAAAAATGTATTTAACAACATGTATATAAGCCTTCAGGACATTCACACATGCTGTTAAAAGAAAAAAATCCGGCCTCCTCCTACCCCTTCAGCCGGCCATTCCATCTCCAGAATTGGTGCAGTTTTTAGAAGTGTTATCACACCAAAAATTCCTATCATGTAGGTGAAAGATAGGAAAGTGCCTGATGGCCCAGAAAGTACGACGCTCTCGAACGCAATTGGTGTCCACATCTACCTAAATCTGATTCTCCATGATCCGACTGGGGCATAGCGCGCCACATTCCTCTTCATCCTATGGAGGCGCGTTCTTCTGGTACCAATATTAGTACACTATTCCTCTTTTTCCTACAACAAATTACCCATTCTTTGCCCACAATGTGAGAAAGAATTAGGGGTACAACGCCAATTCGAACTGAAACACATTCGCCGACTCAACTTGCGACAAACTTCTATATATTCTGGACTATCAGGCTGAGAAAAATGTATTTAACAACATGTATATAAGCCTTCAGGACATTCACACATGCTGTTAAAAGAAAAAAATCCGGCCTCCTCCTACCCCTTCAGCCGGCCATTCCATCTCCAGAATTGGTGCATTTTTTAGAATTGTTATCACACCAAAAATTCCTATCATGTAGGTGAAAGATAGGAAAGTGCCTGATGGCCCAGAAAGTACGACGCTCTCGAACGCAATTGGTGCCAATATCTACCTAAATGTGATTATCCATGATCCGACTGGGGCGTAGCGCGCCACATTCCTCTTCATCCTAGGGAGGCGCGTTCTTCTGGTACCAATATTAGTACACTATTCCTCTTCTTCCTACAAGAAATTACCCATTCTTTGCCCACAATGTGGGAAAGAATTAGGGGCACAACGCCAATTCGAACTGAAACACATTCGCCGACTCAACTTGTGACAAACTTCTATAAATTCTGGACTATCAGGCTGAGAAAAATGTATTTAACAACATGTATATAAGCCTTCAGGACATTCACACATGCTGTTAAAAGAAAAAAATCCGGCCTCCTCCTACCCCTTCAGCCGGCCATTCCATCTCCAGAATTGGTGCATTTTTTAGAAGTGTTATCACATCAAAAATTCCTATCATGTAGATGAAAGATAGGATAGTGCCTGATGGCCCAGAAAGTACGACGCTCTCGAACGCAATTGGTGTCTATATCTACCTAAATGTGATTCTCCATGATCCGACTGGAGCGTAGCGCGCCCCATTCCTCTTCATCCTACGGAGGCGCGTTCTTCTGGTACCAATAGAGGTACACTATTCCTCTTCTTCCTACAACCAATTACCCATTCTTTGCCCACAATGTGAGAAAGAATTAGGGGCACAACGCCAATTCGAACTAAAACACATTCGCCGACTCAACTTGCAACAAACTTCTATATATTCTGGACTAACAGGCTGAGAAAAATTTATTTAACAACATGTATGTAAGCCTTCAGGACATTCACACATGCTGTTAAAAGAAAAAAATCCGGCCTCCTCCTACCCCTTCAGCCGGCCATTCCATCTCCAGAATTGGTGCATTTTTTAGAAGTGTTATCACACCAAAAATTCCTATCATGTAGGTGAAAGATAGGAAAGTGCCTGATGGCCCAGAAAGTACGACGCTCTCGAACGCAATTGGTGTCCATATCTACCTAAATGTGATTCTCCATGATCCGACTGGGGCGTAGCGCGCCACATTCCTCTTCATCCTACGGAGGCGCGTTCTTCTGGTACCAATATTAGTATACTATTCCTCTTCTTCCTACAAGAAATTACCCATTCTTTGCCCACAATGTGTGAGAGAATTAGGGGCACGACGCCAATTCGAACTAAAACACATTTGCCGACTCAATGTGCGACAATCTTCTATATATTCTGGACTATTAGGCTGAGAAAAATGTATTTAACAACATGTATGTAAGCCTTTCGGGAATTCACACATGCTGTTAAAAGAAAAAAATCCGGCCTCCTCCTACCCCTTCAGCCGGCCATTCCATCTCCAGAATTGGTGCATTTTTTAGAAGTGTTATCACATCAAAAATTCCTATCTTGTAGGTGAAAGATAGGATAGTGCGTGATGGCCCAGAAAGTACGACGCTCTCGAACGCAATTGGTGTCCACATCTACCTAAATGTGATTCTCCATGATCCGACTGGGGCATAGCGCGCCACATTCCTCTTCATCCTATGGAGGCGCGTTCTTCTGGTACCAATATTAGTACACTATTCCTCTTTTTCCTACAACAAATTACCCATTCTTTGCCCACAATGTGAGAAAGAATTAGGGGTACAACGCCAATTCGAACTGAAACACATTCGCCGACTCAACTTGCGACAAACTTCTATATATTCTGGACTATCAGGCTGAGAAAAATGTATTTAACAACATGTATATAAGCCTTCAGGACATTCACACATGCTGTTAAAAGAAAAAAATCCGGCCTCCTCCTACCCCTTCAGCCGGCCATTCCATCTCCTGAATTGGTGCATTTTTTAGAATTGTTATCACACCAAAAATTCCTATCATGTAGGTGAAAGATAGGAAAGTGCCTGATGGCCCAGAAAGTACGACGCTCTCGAACGCAATTGGTGCCAATATCTACCTAAATGTGATTATCCATGATCCGACTGGGGCGTAGCGCGCCACATTCCTCTTCATCCTAGGGAGGCGCGTTATTCTGGTACCAATATTAGTACACTATTCCTCTTCTTCCTACAAGAAATTACCCATTCTTTGCCCACAATGTGGGAAAGAATTAGGGGCACAACGCCAATTCGAACTGAAACACATTCGCCGACTCAACTTGTGACAAACTTCTATAAATTCTGGACTATCAGGCTGAGAAAAATGTATTTAACAACATGTATATAAGCCTTCAGGACATTCACACATGCTGTTAAAAGAAAAAAATCCGGCCTCCTCCTACCCCTTCAGCCGGCCATTCCATCTCCAGAATTGGTGCATTTTTTAGAAGTGTTATCACATCAAAAATTCCTATCATGTAGATGAAAGATAGGATAGTGCCTGATGGCCCAGAAAGTACGACGCTCTCGAACGCAATTGGTGTCTATATCTACCTAAATGTGATTCTCCATGATCCGACTGGGGCGTAGCGCGCCCCATTCCTCTTCATCCTACGGAGGCGCGTTCTTCTGGTACCAATAGAGGTACACTATTCCTCTTCTTCCTACAACCAATTACCCATTCTTTGCCCACAATGTGAGAAAGAATTAGGGGCACAACGCCAATTCGAACTAAAACACATTCGCCGACTCAACGTGCAACAAACTTCTATATATTCTGGACTAACAGGCTGAGAAAAATTTATTTAACAACATGTATGTAAGCCTTCAGGACATTCACACATGCTGTTAAAAGAAAAAAATCCGGCCTCCTCCTACCCCTTCAGCCGGCCATTCCATCTCCAGAATTGGTGCATTTTTTAGAAGTGTTATCACACCAAAAATTCCTATCATGTAGGTGAAAGATAGGAAAGTGCCTGATGGCCCAGAAAGTACGACGCTCTCGAACGCAATTGGTGTCCATATCTACCTAAATGTGATTCTCCATGATCCGACTGGGGCGTAGCACGCCACATTCCTCTTCATCCTACGGAGGCGCGTTCTTCTGGTACCAATATTAGTACACTATTCCTCTTCTTCCTACAACAAATTACCCATTCTTTGCCCACAATGTGGGAAAGAATTAGGGGCACAACGCCAATTCGAACTGAAACACATTCGCCGACTCAACTTGTGACAAACTTCTATAAATTCTGGACTATCAGGCTGAGAAAAATGTATTTAACAACATGTATATAAGCCTTCAGGACATTCACACATGCTGTTAAAAGAAAAAAATCCGGCCTCCTCCTACCCCTTCAGCCGGCCATTCCATCTCCAGAATTGGTGCAGTTTTTAGAAGTGTTATCACACCAAAAATTCCTATCATGTAGGTGAAAGATAGGAAAGTGCCTGATGGCCCAGAAAGTACGACGCTCTCGAACGCAATTGGTGTCCACATCTACCTAAATGTGATTCTCCATGATCCGACTGGGGCATAGCGCGCCACATTCCTCTTCATCCTATGGAGGCGCGTTCTTCTGGTACCAATATTAGTACACTATTCCTCTTCTTCCTTCAACAAATTACACATTCTTTGCCCACAATGTGTGAAAGAATTAGGGGCACAACGCCAATTCGAACTGAAACACATTCGCCGACTCAACTTGCGACAAACTTCTATATATTCTGGACTATCAGGCTGAGAAAAATGTATTTAACAACATGTATATAAGCCTTCAGGACATTCAGACATGCTGTTAAAAGAAAAAAATCCGGCCTCCTCCTACCCCTTCAGCCGGCCATTCCATCTCCAAAATTGGTGCATTTTTTAGAAGTGTTATCACACCAAAAATTCCTATCATGTAGGTGAAAGATAGGAAAGTGCCTGATGGCCCAGAAAGTACGACGCTCTCGAACGCAATTGGTGCCCATATCTACCTAAATGTGATTCTCCATGATCCGACTGGGGCGTAGCGCGCCCCATTCCTCTTCATCCTACGGAGGCGCGTTCTTCTGGTACCAATAGAGGTACACTATTCCTCTTCTTCCTACAACAAATTACCCATTCTTTGCCCACAATGTGAGAAAGAATTAGGGGCACAACGCCAATTCGAACTAAAACACATTTGCCGACTCAACGTGCGACAAACTCCTATATATTCTGGACTATCAGGCTGAGAAAAATGTATTTAACAACATGTATGTAAGCCTTCAGGGCATTCACACATGCTGTTAAAAGAAAAAAATCCGGCCTCCTCCTACCCCTTCAGCCGGCCATTCCATCTCCAGAATTGGTGCATTTTTTAGAAGTGTTATCACACCAAAAATTCCTATCATGTAGGTGAAAGATAGGAAAGTGCCTGATGGCCCAGAAAGTACGACGCTCTCGAACGCAATTGGTGTCCATATCTACCTAAATGTGATTCTCCATGATCCGACTGGGGCGTAGCACGCCACATTCCTCTTCATCCTACGGAGGCGCGTTCTTCTGGTACCAATATTACTACACTATTCCTCTTCTTCCTACAACAAATTACCCATTCTTTGCCCACAATGTGGGAAAGAATTAGGGGCACAACGCCAACTCGAACTGAAACACATTCGCCGACTCAACTTGTGACAAACTTCTATAAATTCTGGACTATCAGGCTGAGAAAAATGTATTTAACAACATGTATATAAGCCTTCAGGACATTCACACATGCTGTTAAAAGAAAAAAATCCGGCCTCCTCCTACCCCTTCAGCCGGCCATTCCATCTCCAGAATTGGTGCATTTTTTAGAAGTGTTATCACACCAAAAATTCCTATCATGTAGGTGAAAGATAGGAAAGTGCCTGATGGCCCAGAAAGTACGACGCTCTCGAACGCAATTGGTGTCCATATCTACCTAAATGTGATTCTCCATGATCCGACTGGGGCGTAGCGCGCCACATTCCTCTTCATCCTACGGAGGCGCGTTCTTCTGGTACCAATATTAGTACACTATTCCTCTTCTTCCTACAACAAATTACCCATTCTTTGCCCACAATGTGGGAAAGAATTAGGGGCACAACGCCAATTCGAACTGAAACACATTCGCCGACTCAACTTGTGACAAACTTCTATAAATTCTGGACTATCAGGCTGAGAAAAATGTATTTAACAACATGTATATAAGCCTTCAGGACATTCAGACATGCTGTTAAAAGAAAAACATCCGGCCTCCTCCTACCCCTTCAGCCGGCCATTCCATCTCCAGAATTGGTGCATTTTTTAGAAGTGTTATCACACCAAAAATTTCTATCATGTAGGTGAAAGATAGGAAAGTGCCTGATGGCCCAGAAAGTACGACGCTCTCGAACGCAATTGGTGTCCATATCTACCTAAATGTGATTCTCCATGATCCGACTGGGGCGTAGCGCGCCACATTCCTCTTCATCCTACGGAGGCGCGTTCTTCTGGTACCAATATTAGTACACTATTCCTCTTCTTCCTACAACAAATTACCCATTCTTTGCCCACAATGTGAGAAAGAATTAGGGGCACAACGCCAATTCGAACTGAAACACATTCGCCGACTCAACTTGCGACAAACTTCTATATATTCTGGACTATCAGGCTGAGAAAAATGTATTTAACAACATGTATATAAGCCTTCAGGACATTCACACATGCTGTTAAAAGAAAAAAATCCGGCCTCCTCCTACCCCTTCAGCCGGCCATTCCATCTCCAGAATTGGTGCATTTTTTAGAAGTGTTATCACACCAAAAATTCCTATCATGTAGGTGAAAGATAGGAAAGTGCCTGATGGCCCAGAAAGTACGACGCTCTCGAACGCAATTGGCGTCCATATCTACCTAAATGTGATTCTCCATGATCCGACTGGGGCGTAGCGCGCCACATTCCTCTTCATCCTACGGAGGCGCGTTCTTCTGGTACCAATATTAGTACACTATTCCTCTTCTTCCTACAACAAATTACCCATTCTTTGCCCACAATGTGGGAAAGAATTAGGGGCACAACGCCAATTCGAACTGAAACACATTCGCCGACTCAACTTGTGACAAACTTCTATAAATTCTGGACTATCAGGCTGAGAAAAATGTATTTAACAACATGTATATAAGCCTTCAGGACATTCACACATGCTGTTAAAAGAAAAAAATCCGGCCTCCTCCTACCCCTTCAGCCGGCCATTCCATCTCCAGAATTGGTGCATTTTTTAGAAGTGTTATCACACCAAAAATTTCTATCATGTAGGTGAAAGATAGGAAAGTGCCTGATGGCCCAGAAAGTACGACGCTCTCGAACGCAATTGGTGTCCATATCTACCTAAATGTGATTCTCCATGATCCGACTGGGGCGTAGCGCGCCACATTCCTCTTCATCCTACGGAGGCGCGTTCTTCTGGTACCAATATTAGTACACTATTCCTCTTCTTCCTGCAACAAATTACCCATTCTTTGCCCACAATGTGGGAAAGAATTAGGGGCACAACGCCAATTCGAACTGAAACACATTCGCCGACTCAACTTGTGACAAACTTCTATAAATTCTGGACTATCAGGCTGAGAAAAATGTATTTAACAACATGTATATAAGCCTTCAGGACATTCACACATGCTGTTAAAAGAAAAAAATCCGGCCTCCTCCTACCCCTTCAGCCGGCCATTCCATCTCCAGAATTGGTGCATTTTTTAGAAGTGTTATCACACCAAAAATTTCTATCATGTAGGTGAAAGATAGGAAAGTGCCTGATGGCCCAGAAAGTACGACGCTCTCGAACGCAATTGGTGTCCATATCTACCTAAATGTGATTCTCCATGATCCGACTGGGGCGTAGCGCGCCACATTCCTCTTCATCCTACGGAGGCGCGTTCTTCTGGTACCAATATTAGTACACTATTCCTCTTCTTCCTACAACAAATTACCCATTCTTTGCCCACAATGTGAGAAAGAATTAGGGGCACAACGCCAATTCGAACTGAAACACATTCGCCGACTCAACTTGCGACAAACTTCTATATATTCTGGACTATCAGGCTGAGAAAAATGTATTTAACAACATGTATATAAGCCTTCAGGACATTCACACATGCTGTTAAAAGAAAAAAATCCGGCCTCCTCCTACCCCTTCAGCCGGCCATTCCATCTCCAGAATTGGTGCATTTTTTAGAAGTGTTATCACACCAAAAATTCCTATCATGTAGGTGAAAGATAGGAAAGTGCCTGATGGCCCAGAAAGTACGACGCTCTCGAACGCAATTGGTGTCCATATCTACCTAAATGTGATTCTCCATGATCCGACTGGGGCGTAGCGCGCCACATTCCTCTTGATCCTACGGAGGCGCGTTCTTCTGGTACCAATATTAGTACACTATTCCTCTTCTTCCTACAACAAATTACCCATTCTTTGCCCACAATGTGGGAAAGAATTAGGGGCACAACGCCAATTCGAACTGAAACACATTCGCCGACTCAACTTGTGACAAACTTCTATAAATTCTGGACTATCAGGCTGAGAAAAATGTATTTAACAACATGTATATAAGCCTTCAGGACATTCACACATGCTGTTAAAAGAAAAAAAATCCGGCCTCCTCCTACCCCTTCAGCCGGCCATTCCATCTCCAGAATTGGTGCATTTTTTAGAAGTGTTATCACACCAAAAATTCCTATCATGTAGGTGAAAGATAGGAAAGTGCCTGATGGCCCAGAAAGTACGACGCTCTCGAACGCAATTGGTGTCCATATCTACCTAAATGTGATTCTCCATGATCCGACTGGGGCGTAGCGCGCCACATTCCTCTTCATCCTACGGAGGCGCGTTCTTCTGGTACCAATATTAGTACACTATTCCTCTTCTTCCTACAACAAATTACCCATTCTTTGCCCACAATGTGAGAAAGAATTAGGGGCACAACGCCAATTCGAACTGAAACACATTCGCCGACTCAACTTGCGACAAACTTCTATATATTCTGGACTATCAGGCTGAGAAAAATGTATTTAACATGTATATAAGCCTTCAGGACATTCACACATGCTGTTAAAAGAAAAAAATCCGGCCTCCTCCTACCCCTTCAGCCGGCCATTCCATCTCCAGAATTGGTGCATTTTTTAGAAGTGTTATCACACCAAAAATTCCTATCGTGTAGGTGAAAGATAGGAAAGTGCCTGATGGCCCAGAAAGTACGACGCTCTCGAACGCAAATGGTGTCCATATCTACCTAAATGTGATTCTCCATGATCCGACTGGGGCGTAGCGCGCCACATTCCTCTTCATCCTACGGAGGCGCGTTCTTCTGGTACCAATATTAGTACACTATTCCTCTTCTTCCTACAACAAATTACCCATTCTTTGCCCACAATGTGGGAAAGAATTAGGGGCACAACGCGAATTCGAACTGAAACACATTCGCCGACTCAACTTGTGACAAACTTCTATAAATTCTGGACTATCAGGCTGAGAAAAATGTATTTAACAACATGTATATAAGCCTTCAGGACATTCACACATGCTGTTAAAAGAAAAAAATCCGGCCTCCTCCTACCCCTTCAGCCGGCCATTCCATCTCCTGAATTGGTGCATTTTTTAGAAGTGTTATCACACCAAAAATTTCTATCATGTAGGTGAAAGATAGGAAAGTGCCTGATGGCCCAGAAAGTACGACGCTCTCGAACGCAATTGGTGTCCATATCTACCTAAATGTGATTCTCCATGATCCGACTGGGGCGTAGCGCGCCACATTCCTCTTCATCCTACGGAGGCGCGTTCTTCTGGTACCAATATTAGTACACTATTCCTCTTCTTCCTACAACAAATTACCCATTCTTTGCCCCCAATGTGAGAAAGAATTAGGGGCACAACGCCAATTCGAACTGAAACACATTCGCCGACTCAACTTGCGACAAACTTCTATATATTCTGGACTATCAGGCTGAGAAAAATGTATTTAACAACATGTATATAAGCCTTCAGGACATTCACACATGCTGTTAAAAGAAAAAAATCCGGCCTCCTCCTACCCCTTCAGCCGGCCATTCCATCTCCAGAATTGGTGCATTTTTTAGAAGTGTTATCACACCAAAAATTCCTATCATGTAGGTGAAAGATAGGAAAGTGCCTGATGGCCCAGAAAGTACGACGCTCTCGAACGCAATTGGTGTCCATATCTACCTAAATGTGATTCTCCATGATCCGACTG
>NW_027464476.1:0-67500 GCF_050947455.1 Rhinoderma darwinii
GCATATATCTATATACTGATAGTACACAGGCATAGATCTATATACTGATAGTACACAGGCATATATCTATATACTGATAGTACACAGGCATATATCTATATACTGATAGCACACAGGCATATATCTATATACTGATAGTACACAGGCATATATCTATATACTGATAGTACACAGGCATATATATATACACTGATAGTACACAGGCATATATCTATATACTGATAGTACACAGGCATATATCTATATACTGATAGTACACAGGCATATATCTATATACTAATAGTACACAGGCATATATCTATATACTGATAGTACACAGGCATATATCTATATACTGATAATACACAGGCATATATCTATATACTGATAGTACACAGGCATATATCTATATACTGATAGTACACAGGCATATATCTATATACTGATAGCACACAGGCATATATTTATATACTGATAGCACACAGGCATATATCTATATACTGATAGTACACAGGCATATATCTATATACTGATAGCACACAGGCATATATCTATATACTGATAGTACACAGGCATATATCTATATACTGATAGCACACAGGCATATATCTATATACTGATAGTACACAGGCATATATCTATATACTGATAGCACACAGGCATATATCTATATACTGATAGTACACAGGCATATATCTATATACTGATAGCACACAGGCATATATCTATATACTGATAGTACACAGGCATATATCTATATACTGATAGTACACAGGCATATATCTATATACTGATAGTACACAGGCATATATCTATATACTGATAGTACACAGGCATATATCTATATACTGATAGTACACAGGCATATATCTATATACTGATAGTACACAGGCATATATCTATATACTGATAGTACACAGGCATATATCTATATACTGATAGTACACAGGCATATATCTATATACTGATAGTACACAGGCATATATCTATATACTGATAGTACACAGGCATATATCTATATACTGATAGTACACAGGCATATATCTATATACTGATAGTACACAGGCATATATCTATATACTGATAGTACACAGGCATATATCTATATACTGATAGTACACAGGCATATATCTATATACTGATAGTACACAGGCATATATCTATATACTGATAGTACACAGGCATATATCTATATACTGATAGCACACAGGCATATATCTATATACTGATAGTACACAGGCATATATCTATATACTGATAGCACACAGGCATATATCTATATACTGATAGCACACAGGCATATATCTATATACTGATAGCACACAGGCATATATCTATATACTGATAGCACACAGGCGTATATCTATATACTGATAGTACACAGGCATATATCTATATACTGATAGCACACAGGCGTATATCTATATACTGATAGTACACAGGCGTATATCTATATACTGATAGTACACAGGCATACATCTATATACTGATAGTACACAGGCGTATATCTATATACTGATAGCACACAGGCATATATCTATATACTGATAGTACACAGGCATATATCTATATACTGATAGTACACAAGCATATATCTATATACTGATAGTACACAGGCATATATCTATATACTGATAGTACACAGGCATACATCTATATACTGATAGCACACAGGCATATATCTATATACTGATAGTACACAGGCATATATCTATATACTGATAGTACTCAGGCATATATCTATATACTGATAGTACACAGGCGTATATCTATATACTGATAGCACACAGGCATATATCTATATACTGATAGTACACAGGTATATATCTATATACTGATAGTACTCAGGCATATATCTATATACTGATAGTACACAGGCATATATCTATATACTGATAGTACACAGGCATATATCTATATACTGATAGTACACAGGCATATATCTATATACTGATAGTACACAGGCATACATCTATATACTGATAGTACACAGGCATACATCTATATACTGATAGTACACAGGCGTATATCTATATACTGATAGCACACAGGCATATATCTATATACTGATAGTACACAGGCATATATCTATATACTGATAGTACTCAGGCATATATCTATATACTGATAGTACACAGGCGTATATCTATATACTGATAGCACACAGGCATATATCTATATACTGATAGTACACAGGCATATATCTATATACTGATAGTACTCAGGCATATATCTATATACTGATAGTACACAGGCATACATCTATATACTGATAGCACAGAGGCATATATCTATATACTGATAGTACACAGGCACATATCTATATACTGATAGCACACAGGCATATATCTATATACTGATAGTACAGAGGCATATATCTATATACTGATAGTACACAGGCATATATCTATATACTGATAGTACACAGCCATATATCTATATACTGATAGTACACAGGCATATATCTATATACTGATAGTACACAGGCATATATCTATATACTGATAGTACACAGGCATATATCTATATACTGATAGCACACAGGCATATATCTATATACTGATAGTACACAGGCATATATCTATATACTGATAGTACACAGGCATATATCTATATACTGATAGCACACAGGCATATATCTATATACTGATAGCACACAGCCATATATGCCTGTGTACTATCAGTATATAGATATATGCCTGTGTACTATCAGTATATAGATATATGCCTGTGTGCTATCAGTATATAGATGTATGCCTGTGTACTATCAGTATATAGATATATGATATACTGATAGCACACAGGCATATATCTATATACTGATAGTACACAGGCATATATCTATATACTGATAGCACACAGCCATATATCTATATACTGATAGTACACAGGCGTATATCTATATACTGATAGTACACAGGCATATATCTATATACTGATAGCACACAGGCGTTATATCTATATACTGATAGTACACAGGCATACATCTATATACTGATAGTACACAGGCGTATATCTATATACTGATAGCACACAGGCATATATCTATATACTGATAGCACACAGGCGTATATCTATATACTGATAGTACACAGGCATACATCTATATACTGATAGTACACAGGCGTATATCTATATACTGATAGTACACAGGCGTATATCTATATACTGATTGCACACAGGCATATATCTATATACTGATAGTACACAGGCATATATCTATATACTGATAGTACACAGGCATATATCTATATACTGATAGTACACAGGCATACATCTATATACTGATAGCACACAGGCATATATCTATATACTGATAGTACACAGGCACATATCTATATACTGATAGTACACAGGCATATATCTATATACTGATAGTACACAGCCATATATCTATATACTGATAGTACACAGGCATATATCTATATACTGATAGTACACAGGCATATATCTATATACTGATAGTACACAGGCATATATCTATATACTGATAGTACACAGGCATATATCTATATACTGATAGTACACAGGCATATATCTATATACTGATAGTACACAGGCATATATCTATATACTGATAGTACACAGGCATATATCTATATACTGATAGTACACAGGCATATATCTATACACTGATAGCACACAGGCATATATCTATACACTGATAGCACACAGGCATATATCTATATAATGATAGTACACAGGCATATATCTATATACTGATAGTACACAGGCATATATCTATATACTGATAGTACACAGGCATATATCTATATACTGATAGCACACAGGCATATATCTATATACTGATAGCACACAGGCATATATCTATATACTGATAGCACACAGGCATATATCTATATACTGATAGTACACAGGCATATATCTATATACTGATAGCACACAGGAATATATCTATATACTGATAGCACACAGGCATATATCTATATACTGATAGTACACAGGCATATATCTATATACTGATAGTACACAGGCATATATCTATATACAGATGGTACACAGGCATATATCTATACACTGATAGTACAGAGGCATATATCTATATACTGATAGTACACAGGCGTATATCTATATACTGATAGAACACAGGCACATATCTATACACTGATAGTACACAGGCATATATCTATATACTGATAGTACACAGGCACATATCTATATACTGATATTACACAGGCATATATCTATATACTGATAGTACACAGGCGTATATCTATATACTGATAGTACACTGGCATATATCTATATACTGATAGCACACAGGCGTATATCTATATACTGATAGTACACAGGCATATATCTATATACTGATAGTACACAGGCATACATCTATATACTGATAGTACACAGGCATACATCTATATACTGATAGTACAGAGGCGTATATCTATATACTGATAGTACACAGGCATATATCTATATACTGATAGCACACAGGCGTATATCTATATACTGATAGTACACAGGCATATATCTATATACTGATAGTACACAGGCATATATCTATATACTGATAGTACACAGGCATATATCTATATACTGATAGTACACAGGCATATATCTATATACTGATAGTACACAGGCATATATCTATATACTGATAGCACACAGGCATATATCTATATACTGATAGTACACAGTCATATATCTATATACTGATAGCACACAGGCATATATCTATATACTGATAGTACACAGGCATATATCTATATACTGATAGCACACAGGCATATATCTATATACTGATAGTACACAGTCATATATCTATATACTGATAGCACACAGGCATATATCTATATACTGATAGTACACAGTCATATATCTATATACTGATAGTACACAGTCATATATCTATATACTGATAGCACACAGGCATATATCTATATACTGATAGTACACAGGCATATATCTATATACTGATAGTACACAGGCATATATCTATTTACTGATAGTACACAGGCATATATCTATATACTGATAGTACACAGGCATATATCTATATACTGATAGTACACAGGCATATATCTATATACTGATAGTACACAGGCATATATCTATATACTGATAGCACACAGGCATATATCTATATACTGATAGCACACAGGCATATATCTATATACTGATAGTACACAGGCATATATCTATATACTGATAGTACACAGGCATATATCTATATACTAATAGTACACAGGCATATATCTATATACTGATAGTACACAGGCATACATCTATATACTGATAGCACACATGCATATATCTATATACTGATAGTACACAGGCACATATCTATATACTAATAGTACACAGGCATATATCTATATACTGATAGTACACAGGCATACATCTATATACTGATAGCACACATGCATATATCTATATACTGATAGTACACAGGCATATATCTATACACTGATAGTACACAGGCATATATCTATACACTGATAGTACACAGGCATATATCTATATACTGATAGTACACAGGCATATATCTATATACTGATAGCACACAGGCGTATATCTATATACTGATAGTACACAGGCGTATATCTATATACTGATAGTACACAGGCATATATCTATATACTGATAGTACACAGGCATATATCTATATACTGATAGTACACAGGCATACATCTATATACTGATAGTACACAGGCGTATATCTATATACTGATAGCACACAGGCATATATCTATATACTGATAGTACACAGGCATATATCTATATACTGATAGTACTCAGGCATATATCTATATACTGATAGTACACAGGCATATATCTATATACTGATAGTACACAGGCATATATCTATATACTGATAGCACACAGGCATATATCTATATACTGATAGTACACAGGCATATATCTATATACTGATAGCACACAGGCATATATCTATATACTGATAGTACACAGGCATATATCTATATACTGATAGTACACAGGCATATATCTATATACTGATAGCACACAGGCATATATCTATATACTGATAGCACACAGGCATATATCTATATACTGATTGCACACAGGCATATATCTATATACTGATAGTACACAGGCATATATCTATATACTGATAGCACACAGGAATATATCTATATACTGATAGCACACAGGCATATATCTATATACTGATAGTACACAGGCATATATCTATACACTGATAGTACACAGGCATACATCTATATACTGATAGTACACAGGCATATATCTATATACTGATAGTACACAGGCATATATCTATATACTGATAGTACACAGGCATATATCTATATACTGATAGTACACAGGCATATATCTATATACTGATAGTACACAGGCATATATCTATATACTGATAGTACACAGGCATATATCTATACACTGATAGTACACAGGCATATATCTATATACTGATAGTACACAGGCATATATCTATATACTGATAGCACACAGGCATATATCTATATACTGATAGTACACAGGCATATATCTATATACTGATAGTACACAGGCATACATCTATATACTGATAGTACACAGGCATACATCTATATACTGATAGTACACAGGCATACATCTATATACTGATAGTACACAGGCATATATCTATATACTGATAGTACACAGGCATATATCTATATACTGATAGCACACAGGCATATATCTATATACTGATAGCACACAGGCATATATCTATATACTGATAGTACACAGGCATATATCTATATACTGATAGTACACAGGCATATATCTATATACTGATAGTACACAGGCATATATCTATATACTGATAGTACACAGGCATATATCTATATACTGATAGTACACAGGCATACATCTATATACTGATAGTACACAGGCATACATCTATATACTGATAGTACACAGGCATACATCTATATACTGATAGTACACAGGCATATATCTATATACTGATAGTACACAGGCATATATCTATATACTGATAGTACACAGGCATATATCTATATACTGATAGTACACAGGCATATATCTATATACTGATAGTACACAGGCATATATCTATATACTGATAGTACACAGGCAGATATCTGTATACTGATAGTACACAGGCAGATATCTGTATACTGATAGTACACAGGCATATATCTACATACCAGTATATTAGCCTGTGCACTGATAGTACACAGGCAGCTGTTAGGACATACCTCAATATGCCCTAACAACAGGAAATATGGTAGGACAGCCCTGGGGTCCTTCAATGGACCCTGGGCTGTCTGCCCATATATGGTATGTCTCTCAATCGCGTCACAGGGATTCCTGCGATGCGATCCAAGGGGCATCTCCCTTTCTCCTGAATGCTGCAGTCCGCTGTGATCGCAGTATTCAGGGGAATAGCAGCGGAGATGAGAGGTTTCTCTGATCTCCGCCGTTATAGAGGGGGGCTGTGGCTGTGTAATACAACCATTGCCCCGCTCCTGACATAAGTGAGAGCGCTGTGAGCATGAGGTGATGCGGCCGGCGCTGCACTATAATAAGCGGCGGTGCAGGCACTGAAGACAGAACATGGGGGTGTTTTGCAGCGCGCCCGCCATGTTCTGTCTTCAGTGCCGGCAATCATTAGTGCAGCGCTGGCCGCAACGCATCATCCTGACCCCGCGCACTCGTCATGACTCAGGAGCCGGGCAATGACTATCACACAGCCGCAGCCCCGCTCTCATACATTCATGTGTTACTATACTGAGCTGTGCGGCCGCACAGCCAAGTATCGAAATACATGAAATAACGGTATTGAAACAGTATGGAAGTTTCGAGGCATCGTGCATCCCTAACGGTCATAGATGGGGTCATAGAGTTTGGTGGTTTCTTATGTTGATCTGTTAGATTCTTCGCACTCTCTGCTGTATTGTACTGAATTGTTACATATGTGAAATCAGGGGGAAGATCTGACTAATATTAAAACAGAGGATGAAGAAGAAGAGCGGGTGAGGGTCGATCAACCGTGTAAGAGTGAACCGGAGGAGGAAATTCCAGGAGGTGTTACCAGAGGTCAGTAATAATGAATTTAGAAAGTGAACTCCGTGGTTTATTAAGCAGGACCTGCTTTGTTATTTGTTGTTGTTTTTTTAACCACATTCCTCCCCTTATACTTGGCGTCCTCCAGATTCCAACGCTGTCTTTTTCTTTTTTGCCCCCCTCCATGTTGTTCCACTACAGCCCTTACTCCGTTTTGCACCTAACATATGCGTGTTGTAATTAAAGGTACAAAGAGGAGACACCGTCTCTCCTCAGTAGGCGTTGCCTCACTTTTTGCTGTGACGCTGTCCAATCAGAGCGGACCGCTTCACAGCGATGCAGAAAACCTGCTGATTTTGTGAAATTTCCTGCAGGTCTTTTGCATCGCTGTGAGGCTGTCCACTATGATTAGATAGCGTCACAGCAATGAGCGAGTCAACATCTACTGAGGAGAGAAAAGGTCTTCTCCTTTCTGTTCTCTTTAAGGTGGGGTTCCTCCTTAGTTCTACATTACAGTAACACGTCAGACAATGTATTATACATAGTGCAGGACCTGAGGGAGCTGTGACTGCACATAGAAGTTCTCTACAAGGTGTTCTATGAATCCGGTCATGCACTAGGCTTAGCATCAGATTTTGGGGGGCAGCGGCTGCGATTAACAGCTGCACTCTAGGCCGAGGTCTAGGAAAGCTCAGTTCAACCACTTACAGAGAATGTGTCATCAGAAAATGATCTATTGTTTAAATCAAGTTTCTGTTAAACATATTTTTTATGATTTTTTGGTGGGTTTTTTTTATATTATTTTTTTGTCTTTATCTAATCTTGCAGTTTGCCCTCTGGCCAATGAGTCTCATAGTAGACTGCTCCTTACAGTTCTCAGCAGTCATCTCATTATCATCACAGGCAGGATTACACTGACAGGTAACATCTATATATGTAGAGAACAAAGAATCCACCATTCATAATAGACTGACCCTTCCTGTTCTGTAGAGATCATTTCTCAGCAGTCATCTCATTATCATCACAGGCAGGATTACACTGACAGGTAACATCTATATATGTAGATAACAAAGAATCCACCATTCATAATAGACTGACCCTTCCTGTTCTGTAGAGATCATTTCTCAGCAGTCATCTCATTATCATCACAGGCAGGATTACACTGACAGGTAACATCTATATATAGATAATACAGAATCCACCATTCATAATGGACTGACCCTTCCTGTTCTGTATAGATCACTTCTCATCACACCTCTCATTATCATCACAGGCAGGATTACACTGACAGGTAACATCTATATATGTAGATAACAAAGAATCCACCATTCATAATAGACTGACCCTTCCTGTTCTGTAGAGATCATTTCTCAGCAGTCATCTCATTATCATCACAGGCAGGATTACACTGACAGGTAACATCTATATATAGATAATACAGAATCCACCATTCATAATGGACTGACCCTTCCTGTTCTGTATAGATCACTTCTCATCACACCTCTCATTATCATCACAGGCAGGATTACACTGACAGGTAACGTGTATATATAGATAATACAGAATCCACCATTCATAATGTACCATCTCATTATCATTACAGGCAGGGTTACACTGACAGGTTACACCTATATATATATACTTGATTTTGCGTGTTTGTGTGTGTGTGTGTGTGTGTGTGGGGGGGGGGGGGTGCTTGCCGCTGATTCTTCAAAACAGCTGATAAGCGGCTATGAAGTATCAGCGGCGCGCGTTAACACTCCGCTCTGCCCCATACACTCACACACACACACACACACACACACACACAGCACTGCAGACACGAGAAAAGTGTTAAAGGGGTCGTCCAGGAAAACATGGCGCCGCACCTGTCCTCAGGTCGGGTGTGGTATTACAGCTCTGTCCTATTCACTTCAATGGAGGTGAACTGCAATACCAGACAGAACCTGAGGACAGGTGCGGCGCTTTGTCTCCAATCCGGACACCCCTTCTGTCCTGAGATGACCCGACGGGGGAGGCGGGTGTCAGAGCCACCCACCGCCATCACTGCAGACAGAACCACAACTACGGCATGAGGGCAGGGCTTGTCCTGAGTGCACTGTCTCTCGTTATGGACAGATTTATAGTCACATGAACCCCGTCAGATGAACCGGTAACCTAGGTCCGATCACATGACAGAGGGGGATCACCAAAAACGCTGTGCACCCTCAGCCTATCAATCCAGCCCTTTCCTGGTTATATCTGCTTCTGGGAAAGCTGGGTGACCACCATTACCCCTCCTACTGGAGTGTGAGAGGTTCATTAGTCACATCCCCAAACTCTCCAGTAGGAGGGGTAATGGTGGTCACCCAGCTTTCCCAGACCCCTGAACGGTAAATCTCTCTAGTTGTGCTGGGAATGTTTGGGAATGTGACAGGGGTCTGGGAAAGCTGGGTACCACACTAACACCAGGCATATTATCACCCAGTATTCCCAGGACAGTTACATCATGTGTCCTTTATACAGAGTCTCCTGCACGACTACAGGGGGGGCCGTCGGGTGGGGGGGGGGTCACGAGAGCGGGGGTCTGTGAGATAGAGAGTGGGACAGACACACACATCTTACATGCAGTGCAGCTGGTCTTCATGATGGCGCCTGCTCTCTCCCTGCAAACAGCTGCTCTGCTGTGTGACTCTGACCTGCATCTGCGCAGTACAAAGCCAGATAGCAGAGGCAATGGACGGGAGCCGTTCATTGACTCCTATGCACTGTAGCTGCCGTATTCCATCTCTGTATGTGTCGTTAATCAACACATACAGAGATGGAAAAAAAATGGCAGTCCCCATAGAGACGTAAAAGAAAGAAAAAAATAAAAAGTACAACACAAATAAATACAATTTATTTTAATGACCTACTAAAAGCAATATTATATAAAAAATAAAATTTTCCGTGACACCTTCCCTTTAAAGAGCTGCAACAGTGTGTATATATGTATGTGTGTGTATGTATGTGTATATATGTATGTGTGTGTATGTATGTGTGTATATATATATGTGTGTGTATGTATGTGTATATATGTATGTGTGTATGTATGTATGTGTGTATGTATGTGTATATATGTATGTGTGTGTATATATGTATGTGTCTGTATGTGTGTGTATGTATGTGTATATATGTATGTGTATGTGTGTGTGTATGTATGTGTATATATGTATGTGTATATATGTATGTGTATATATATATATGTATGTGTGTGTATGTATGTGTATATATGTATGTGTATATATGTATGTGTATATATGTATGTGTATATATGTATGTGTATATGGATGTGTATATATGTATGTGTATATATGTATGTGTGTGTATGTATGTGTATATATGTATGTGTATATATGTATGTGTATATATGTATGTGTGTGTATATATGTATGTGTGTATGGATGTGTGTATATGTGTGTGTGTATGTATGTGTATATATGTATGTGTATATATGTATATGTGTATATATGTGTGTGTATGTATGTGTATATATGTATGTGTGTGTATATATATATATATGTGTGTATATATATATATATATATATATATATATAACACGCACACGCACACATAAATAACGGGTAAATCTATTTTCAAAAATGACAAAATTGTTTATTTTTCAATTTTTTTTGTGATTTTTCTGCTCATAATAAAATTGTAAAACATGGAATTAATTAAACTAATCTAGAAAATGAAAGCCTCATAAGGGTATGTGCACACACACTAATTACGTCCGTAATTGACGGACGTATTTCGGCCGCAAGTACCGGACCGAACACAGTGCAGGGAGCCGGGCTCCTAGCATCATACTTATGTACGATGCTAGGAGTCCCTGCCTCGCTGCAGGACAACTGTCTCGTACTGAAAACATGATTACAGTACGGGACAGTTGTCCTGCAGCGAGGCAGGGACTCCTAGCATCGTACATAAGTATGATGCTAGGAGCCCGGCTCCCTGCACTGTGTTCGGTCCGGGACTTGCGGCCGAAATACGTCCGTCAATTACGGACGTAATTAGTGTGTGTGCACATACCCTAAGTCTTGTAAATATCAAAGTTAAAATAGTTGTGATATTCAAAGCGGTTGCAAAGTTATTATCGTCTAAAGAAGTGCAAATCAGAAACGGAAAATTTGACCTGGACGCAGGGGCATCAATGACCCCTGGTCATGAAAGGGTTAATTATGTACCGAAAATACAATTGAAAAAATCTACAATCAATATATATATATACCGTATTTTTCGGACTATAAGGCGCAGTTTTTAGCAAGAATAAATCTTGCTAACAAGTCCCTGCGTGTTCTAGTCGGCAGTGCCGGGCCCCCTGACCGCTCCTTACTTAACCCCTTCCCGACCCGTGATGTGCCAGCACATCATCAGGCGGGGAGGGGATGATGTATGGAGCGGGCTCACGCGCTGAGCCTGCTCCATACACTGCAGGTGTCAGCTTCTGACACGCTGCACTACCGGCTAGGAACAGAGATGGCGCTGTTTAACTAGTTAAATACTGCGGTCAATAGCGACCGCGGCATTTATATTGGTTTTCCTACGAAGGACATTTATGACATATCCACAGGTGTAATATCTCTAGAACGGGGCCCCATAAGCCCCATTCCATCTTACCCGGCTCCGCGGTCTTCCAGCCACTTCACTTCCTGGTTACATGTTCGAGTTACGCAAACAGCGTAACTCTCTGAGCTACGCAGTTTCCGCAACTCCCATAGAACTGAATAGTAGTTAAGGCTACAGAGTAGCACGCTACGCTGCTTCTATAACGGACATTCACTACTATGGGAGTTCCGGAAACAGCGTAGCTCAGCGAGTTACGCTGTTTCCGTAACTCATCCATGTATTGCAGTGTATTGTACCAGCGATCTAATGATCACTGGTTCAAGTCCCCTAGGGGAACTAATAAAATGTGTGTAAAAAAAAAAACATTTCCCATTATTCCCCAAGAACAATGTAAAAATAATAACAAAACTGGTATCGCTGCATCGGTAAAAGTCCGGAACTATTACAACATAGCATTATTTGACTCACACAGTGAACGGTGTAAAAATGTTTTATTTAAAACCCCCGACTGTCTGTATTCTTCTACCATATTACGTTATAAATGGCCGCTCTGTTGTAACGGTTCACTGGGATACGCTTCTTGTGATGTCATCTAGAATGTGGGCAGATTCTATTTCTCTGAGCGTGACGTCCTCTAGAGAATCTGAGCGTGATGTCATGTGAAGGGCGGGGCCTGTGATCTGCATGCGTTCCGTTTGCACATAATGGCCCTCAGGTTGTGACATCATCAAGTTTATAAATTGGGGTCACACATTGACCGCGGTGTCAGTTTCTCTTGCTGGCTCTCGTCATGGACGTGTCTCATATGAAGAAGAGGAGGATGGTGATGTTTCCAATGATGAGTGTTGTAGAGAAGATGGAGGTTGGCGGACGCCAATTTCCGGAGGACGTGGAGATGGAGGAGGAGGATGAGAAGATGGAGGTTGGCGGACGCCAGTTTCCAGAGGACGTGGAGATGGAGGAGGAGGATGAGAAGATGGAGGCTGGCGGACGCCAGTTTCCAGAGGACGTGGAGATGGAGGATGGGAAGATGGAGGTTGGCGGACGCCAATTTCCAGCTCCTGATGTGGAGATGGATGATCTTTCGGGGGCTACGGTTAACATCAGGGCCTCCAACCCCCGAAAGAGAAAGTGGCCATTTTAGTAACATCTGCCACTTGGGGCCCATTTACCATCAGGGCCCCCAACCCCCGGGAGAGATAGCGGCCATCTTATTTCCATCTGCCGCTCGGGGCCCATTTACCATCTTTAGGTGAGGTAAGTGCCGTCCACTGATGATCTTCTCACCTCACGACTCTTCTACAGCCGCCTGGACACTGAATTTCTGATTTTTTTTGCAGTTGTCACCCCAATATTGTGGTCTTTACCACCTAAACCATCAGAAATTCCCATGAAGACTCCTCCAGTGATGAGCAGACGCGAGATCCGGTAAGTCTGACGTCTTCCGCTCGTCTTCATCTTCTCCTTGTGGTGAAGGTTTTGTGAATTTTTTTGCTTATTTGTATTTTTTCCTTTTCTAGGATCCGACTTTGAAAAATATGAAAAACGTTTCCGGTTTCTTCTGATCCAGGATCGAGCTGTGTAAGGGTGGACTGGCGGCCATATCCACGGGTGAAGAAGGACCCTCCCCCTCTTCATCTCACCGATCATCGCATGTTAAAGGGCCGGAGCCACAGAAAACCGCACAGAAATTCTACCAGATTCTATAATAAACAGATTTATTTTTACCATTTTTAGTGTTTTCATTTCTAGATTGGGGAATTTATCCAGGGAACCTGTGTTCTATGGGGGTCCGAAGGTTATAGGTGTAATACTCTGCAGAATATATCACACTGTATCTGTCAGGAGGTGGAGAGGACAGAGCAATGTTCTGCAGATCTCTAGACAGGTCAGTGGTGTAATACTCTGCAGAATATATCACTCTGTATCTGTCAGTAGAGGACAGAGCAATGTTCTGCAGATCTGTAGAGAGGTCAGTGGTGTAATACTCTGCAGAATATATCACTATGTATCTGTCAGTAGAGGACAGAGCAATGTTCTGCAGATCTGTAGAGAGGTCAGTGGTGTAATAATCTGCAGAATATATCACTCTGTATCTGTCAGTAGAGGACAGAGCAATGTTCTGCAGATCTGTAGAGAGGTCAGTGGTGTAATAATCTGCAGAATATATCACTATGTATCTGTCAGGAGGTGGAGAGGACAGAGCAATGTTCTGCAGATATCTAGAGAGGACAGTGGTGTAATAATCTGCAGAATATATCACTATGTATCTGTCAGTAGAGGACAGAGCAATGTTCTGCAGATCTGTAGAGGTCAGTGGTGTAATACTCTGCAGAATATATCACTCTGTATCTGTCAGGAGGTGGAGAGGACAGAGCAATGTTCTGCAGATCTGTAGAGAGGACAGTGGTGTAATAATCTGCAGAATATATCACTATGTATCTGTCAGTAGAGGACAGAGCAATGTTCTGCAGATCTGTAGAGGTCAGTGGTGTAATAATCTGCAGAATATATCACTATGTATCTGTCAGTAGAGGACAGAGCAATGTTCTGCAGATCTGTAGAGAGGTCAGTGGTGTAATAATCTGCAGAATATATCACTCTGTATCTGTCAGTAGAGGACAGAGCAATGTTCTGCAGATATCTAGAGAGGTCAGTGGTGTAATAATCTGCCGAATATATCACCATATATCTGTCATGTGATACAGGAGCAATGTTCTGCAGATCTGTAGAGAGGTCAGTGGTGTAATACTCTGCAGAATATATCACTCTGTATCTGTCAGTAGAGGACAGAGCAATGTTCTGCAGATCTGTAGAGAGGTCAGTGGTGTAATAATCTGCAGAATATATCACTCTGTATCTGTCAGTAGAGGACAGAGCAATGTTCTGCAGATCTCTAGACAGGTCAGTGGTGTAATAATCTGCAGAATATATCACTCTGTATCTGTCAGGAGGTGGAGAGGACAGAGCAATGTTCTGCAGATCTGTAGAGGTCAGTGGTGTAATAATCTGCAGAATATATCACTCTGTATCTGTCAGTAGAGGACAGAGCAATGTTCGGCAGATCTCTAGAGAGGTCAGTGGTGTAATAATCTGCAGAATATATCACTCTGTATCTGTCAGTAGAGGACAGAGCAATGTTCTGCAGATCTGTAGAGAGGTCAGTGGTGTAATAATCTGCAGAATATATCACTCTGTATCTGTCAGGAGGTGGAGAGGACAGAGCAATGTTCTGCAGGTCTGTAGAGAGGTCAGTGGTGTAATAATCTGCAGAATATATCACTCTGTATCTGTCAGTAGAGGACAGAGCAATGTTCTGCAGATCTGTAGAGAGGTCAGTGGTAATAATCTGCAGAATATATCACTCTGTATCTGTCAGTAGAGGACAGAGCAATGTTCTGCAGATCTCTAGACAGGTCAGTGGTGTAATAATCTGCAGAATATATCACACTGTATCTGTCAGTAGAGGACAGAGCAATGTTCTGCAGGTCTGTAGACAGGTCAGTGGTGTAATAATCTGCAGAATATATCACTATGTATCTGTCAGGAGGTGGAGAGGACAGAGCAATGTTCTGCAGATCTGTAGAGAGGTCAGTGGTGTAATAATCTGCAGAATATATCACTATGTATCTGTCAGGAGGTGGAGAGGACAGAGCAATGTTCTGCAGATCTGTAGAGAGGTCAGTGGTGTAATAATCTGCAGAATATATCACTCTGTATCTGTCATGTGATACAGGAGCAATGTTCTGCAGATCTGTAGAGAGGTCAGTGGTGTAATAATCTGCAGAATATATCACTCTGTATCTGTCAGTAGAGGACAGAGCAATGTTCTGCAGATCTGTAGAGAGGTCAGTGGTGTAATAATCTGCAGAATATATCACTCTGTATCTGTCAGTAGAGGACAGAGCAATGTTCTGCAGATCTGTAGAGAGGTCAGTGGTGTAATAATCTGCAGAATATATCACTCTGTATCTGTCAGTAGAGGACAGAGCAATGTTCTGCAGATCTGTAGACAGGTCAGTGGTGTAATAATCTGCAGAATATATCACTATGTATCTGTCAGTAGAGGACAGAGCAATGTTCTGCAGATCTGTAGAGAGGTCAGTGGTGTAATACTCTGCAGAATATATCACTCTGTATCTGTCAGGAGGTGGAGAGGACAGAGCAATGTTCTGCAGATCTGTAGAGGTCAGTGGTGTAATAATCTGCAGAATATATCACTCTGTATCTGTCAGTAGAGGACAGAGCAATGTTCGGCAGATCTCTAGAGAGGTCAGTGGTGTAATAATCTGCAGAATATATCACTCTGTATCTGTCAGTAGAGGACAGAGCAATGTTCTGCAGATCTGTAGAGAGGTCAGTGGTGTAATAATCTGCAGAATATATCACTCTGTATCTGTCAGTAGAGGACAGAGCAATGTTCTGCAGATATCTAGAGAGGTCAGTGGTGTAATAATCTGCCGAATATATCACCATATATCTGTCATGTGATACAGGAGCAATGTTCTGCAGATCTGTAGAGAGGTCAGTGGTGTAATACTCTGCAGAATATATCACTCTGTATCTGTCAGTAGAGGACAGAGCAATGTTCTGCAGATCTGTAGAGAGGTCAGTGGTGTAATAATCTGCAGAATATATCACTCTGTATCTGTCAGTAGAGGACAGAGCAATGTTCTGCAGATCTCTAGACAGGTGTTAGGGATCTGCCAGGTACTTCATCTAGGTATACTCCTGGGATTAATCAATCCACACCTGAGGCCAGACCTGTTCGACTGACACCATCTCCCACCAACCAGGGTGGCAGGCTCAGGAGTGGGAGAGCCTATCGCGGCCTGGTCTGTCGGAGTTAGCTCCGCCCCCTGTCCTTTATTACCTGCCCTGTTCTATCCCTCAGTGCTTGTAATTCTTTTGGATTCCTGGCCCCACTGCTGCTTGCTCCAGCCTGCTTCTGCCGTGCTTCTGCCTTGCTGCAGTTCTGCTTGACCTGCCTTGCTTTGCCCCTGGCTTGCTTCTGTCTCCTTGCCCGCTTGGGTGTACTCACTTCGTCCTGGTCCTGACTGTCCGTTCGCCGCTCCGTTTCCTCGTGGCGTTCCGTGGCTACTGCCCCTTCCCTTGCATGTTCCCTGTTTGTTTTCCTGTGCACTTAGACAGCGTAGGGACCGCCGCCCAGTTGTACCTCGTCGCCTAGGGCGGGTCGTTGCAAGTAGGCAGGGACAGGGCGGTGGGTAGATTAGGGCTCACTTTCCCTTCACCTCCTTCCGGCCATTACATAATTACAAGCCCTTACCTAGTCTACCATTTCTCCTACGCTGATGCTATCATGGACCCCCTTGAGACCCTGGCCCAGCAGATGCAGGGCCTCTCCCTACAGGTCCAGGCCCTGGCCCAAAGGGTCAATCAGGGTGACGCTGCTTTAGTAGTACCCCTCACCTCACCTCTAGAACCCGACCTCAAGTTACCTGACCGGTTCTCAGGGGACCGTAAGACGTTTCTCTCCTTCCGGGAGAGTTGCAGACTGTATTTCCGCCTAAAGCCCCACTCCTCAGGTTCCGAGAACCAGCGGGTGGGTATCATCATATCCCGACTCCAGGAAGGGCCCCAAGAGTGGGCCTTCTCCTTGGCTCCTGACGCCCCTGAACTTTCCTCTGTTGATCGTTTTTTCTCTGCCCTCGGACTCATTTACGACGAGACTGACAGGACTGCCTTAGCCGAGAGTCAGCTGGTGACCTTACGTCAGGGTAGGAGACCGGTTGAGGAATACTGTTCTGATTTTAGGAAGTGGTGCGTAGCTTCTCAGTGGAACGATCCGGCCCTAAGGTGCCAGTTTAGGTTAGGATTATCTGACGCCCTGAAGGATCTGCTGGTTAGCTACCCCTCGTTTGACTCCCTTGACCAGGTTATGGCCCTAGCAGTACGACTTGACCGACGTCTCAGGGAACGTCAGCTAGAACGCTTCAGTGTGCTCCCCTCTGACTTTTCTGCGATCCCCCCCGAGGTCCCGTCTCCTCGCCCCTCCACGGAGGACTCGGAGGTACCTATGCAACTCGGGGCCTCCATGTCCCCTCGACAACGTAGGGAGTTTCGCAGAATGAATGGTCTCTGCTTCTACTGTGGGGACGACAAGCATCTACTGAACACCTGTCCCAGGCGCAAGAATAAGAAGCCGGAAAACTTCCGCGCCTAAGTGATCATCGGGGAGGTCACTTGGGCGCACAGGTATTTCCCGTTAATGTGAAACGCAATAAAATTTTGCTTCCCTTTCAGGTCTCGTTTGCTGGCCGGGCTGCCACGGGCAGTGCTTTCGTGGATTCAGGGTCATCTGCTAATATCATGTCTGCGGAATTTGCTATGTCTCTAAAGATGCCTTGTATTGATTTACCTTATCCTATCCCTGTAGTAGGTATCGACTCAACTCCCCTTGCTAATGGTTATTTTACTCAGCATACTCCTGTTTTTGAACTCCTTGTTGGCTCCATGCATTTGGAGCAATGCTCTGTACTGGTGATGCAGGGATTATCGTCTGATCTGGTTTTAGGCCTTCCCTGGTTGCAGTTGCATAATCCCACGTTTGATTGGAATACTGGGGATCTCACCAAATGGGGTAGTGAATGTCTTATGTCATGTCTTTCTGTTAACTCTATTTCTCCCCGGGAGGAGGTAAACACGCTTCCTGAGTTTGTTCAGGACTTCGCCGATGTGTTTTCTAAGGAGGCCTCCGAGGTGTTGCCCCCCCATAGAGATTACGATTGCGCTATCGATTTGGTGCCTGGTGCCAAGCTTCCTAAGGGTAGGATATTTAATCTTTCATGTCCTGAACGTGAAGCCATGAGGGTGTATATCCAAGAATGCCTGGCCAAGGGTTTCATTCGCCCCTCGACTTCTCCTGTAGGTGCTGGCTTCTTCTTCGTGGGGAAGAAGGATGGTGGTCTTAGGCCGTGCATTGATTATCGTAACCTGAATAAGGTCACTGTAAGGAACCAGTACCCACTTCCTTTGATTCCTGATCTTTTTAATCAGGTTCAGGGAGCCCAATGGTTTTCTAAGTTCGATCTACGGGGGGCATATAACCTTATCCGCATCAAAGAGGGGAATGAGTGGAAAACTGCGTTCAACACACCCGAGGGTCATTTCGAATACCTGGTCATGCCCTTTGGGTTGTGTAATGCCCCTGCTGTCTTCCAGAATTTTATTAATGAAATCCTGAGAGAGTACCTGGGTAATTTTCTTGTTGTGTACCTTGATGACATACTGGTGTTTTCCAAGAACTGGTCCTCCCACGTGGAGCATGTCAGGAAGGTGCTCCAGGTCCTTCGGGAGAATAATCTGTTTGCTAAGACTGAAAAATGTGTCTTTGGGGTACAGGAGATACCATTTTTAGGGCAAATCCTCACTCCTCATGAATTCCGCATGGACCCTGCCAAGGTTCAGGCTGTGGCGGAATGGGTCCAACCTGCCTCCCTTAAGGCGTTACAGTGTTTTTTAGGGTTCGCCAACTATTACAGGAGATTTATTGCCAACTTCTCGGTCGTCGCTAAGCCTCTTACGGACCTTACCCGCAAGGGTGCTGATGTCCTCCATTGGCCCCCTGAGGCCGTCCTGGCCTTTGAGACCCTCAAGAAGTGCTTTATCTCGGCCCCCGTGCTGATTCAGCCCAACCAAGAGGAGCCATTTATTGTGGAGGTTGACGCTTCCTAGGTTGGAGTGGGGGCCGTCTTGTCCCAGGGTACCAGCTCCCTCACCCATCTCCGCCCCTGTGCTTACTTCTCTAGGAAGTTTTCGCCCACGGAGAGTAACTATGATATTGGCAACCGCGAACTTCTAGCCATTAAATGGGCTTTTGAGGAGTGGCGGCACTTCCTGGAGGGGGCCAGACACCAGGTAACGGTCCTTACGGATCGCAAGAATCTGGTTTTCCTAGAATCGGCCCGGAGGCTTAATCCTAGACAAGCTCGGTGGGCACTATTCTTTACCAGATTTAATTTCTTGGTTACCTATAGGGCTGGGTCCAAGAATATTAAGGCTGATGCTCTGTCACGTAGTTTCATGGCCAATCCTCCTTCTGAGAAGGATCCTGCTTGTATTTTACCCCCTGGTATAATCGTCTCTGCCACGGATTCTGATTTAGCTTCTGATATCGCGGCTGATCAGGGTGCAGCTCCCGGGAACGTCCCTGGGGACAAACTGTTTGTTCCCCTGCAATACCGGCTGAGGGTACTCAGGGAAAACCATGACTCCGCTCTATCTGGTCATCCTGGCATCTTGGGCACCAAACACCTCATTACCAGAAACTATTGGTGGCCTGGGTTGCCTAAAGACGTTAGGGCTTACGTCGCCGCTTGTGAGGTTTGCGCTAGGTCCAAAACCCCTAGGTCCCGACCTGCGGGCCTACTACGTTCCTTGCCCATTCCCCAGAGACCTTGGACCCATATCTCCATGGATTTTATCACCGATTTGCCTCCATCTCAGGGCAAGTCGGTGGTGTGGGTGGTAGTCGACCGCTTCAGCAAGATGTGCCACTTTGTGCCCCTTAAGAAGCTACCTAACGCCAAGACGTTAGCTTCTTTGTTTGTGAAACACATCCTGCGTCTCCATGGCGCCCCAGTCAATATCGTTTCTGACAGAGGGGTACAATTTGTTTCCTTATTTTGGAGAGCTTTTTGTAAAAAGTTGGAGATTGATCTGTCCTTCTCCTCCGCCTTCCATCCCGAAACTAATGGCCAAACGGAAAGGACCAACCAATCCCTGGAACAATATTTAAGATGTTTCATCTCTGACTGTCAATTCGATTGGGTCTCATTCCTTCCCCTTGCTGAATTTTCCTTGAATAACCGGGTCAGTAACTCGTCAGGGGTCTCCCCGTTTTTCTGTAATTTCGGGTTTAACCCAAGATTCTCTTCCGTCTCCCCTGGTTGTTCCAATAATCCTGAGGTAGAGGATGTTCATCGGGAACTGTGCACTGTCTGGGCCCAGGTTCAGAAGAACCTAGAGGCGTCCCAGAGCGCACAAAAGATTCAGGCGGATAGTAGACGTTCTGCTAACCCCCGGTTTGTCGTCGGGGATTTGGTCTGGTTGTCGTCCAGGAACTTGCGCCTTAAGGTCCCGTCCAGGAAGTTTGCTCCCCGATTTATTGGACCTTATAAGATCATTGAAGTCCTCAACCCTGTATCCTTCCGTCTGGAGCTCCCCCCATCATTTCGCATACATGACGTCTTCCATGCCTCCCTCCTTAAACGCTGCTCCCCATCCTGGTCCCCCTCGAGGATACCTCCTGTTCCCGTTCTCACCCCTAAGGGGGTGGAATTCGAGGTGGCCAAGATTATGGACAGTAGGATGGTCCAGGGCTCCCTCCAGTACCTGGTCCATTGGAGAGGATACGGGCCGGAGGAGAGGACTTGGGTACCTGCCCGTGATGTTCACGCTGGGGTATTGATCAGGAGGTTCCACCTACTCTTCCCCACTAAACCGGGTCCCCTTAGTAAGGGTCCGGTGGCCCCTCATAAAAGGGGGAGTACTGTTAGGGATCTGCCAGGTACTTCATCTAGGTATACTCCTGGGATTAATCAATCCACACCTGAGGCCAGACCTGTTCGACTGACACCATCTCCCACCAACCAGGGTGGCAGGCTCAGGAGTGGGAGAGCCTATCGCGGCCTGGTCTGTCGGAGTTAGCTCCGCCCCCTGTCCTTTATTACCTGCCCTGTTCTCTCCCTCAGTGCTTGTAATTCTTTTGGATTCCTGGCCCCACTGCTGCTTGCTCCAGCCTGCTTCTGCCGTGCTTCTGCCTTGCTGCAGTTCTGCTTGACCTGCCTTGCTTTGCCCCTGGCTTGCTTCTGTCTCCTTGCCCGCTTGGGTGTACTCACTTCGTCCTGGTCCTGACTGTCCGTTCGCCGCTCCGTTTCCTCGTGGCGTTCCGTGGCTACTGCCCCTTCCCTTGCATGTTCCCTGTTTGTTTTCCTGTGCACTTAGACAGCGTAGGGACCGCCGCCCAGTTGTACCTCGTCGCCTAGGGCGGGTCGTTGCAAGTAGGCAGGGACAGGGCGGTGGGTAGATTAGGGCTCACTTTCCCTTCACCTCCTTCCGGCCATTACAACAGGTCAGTGGTGTAATAATCTGCAGAATATATCACTCTGTATCTGTCAGGAGGTGGAGAGGACAGAGCAATGTTCTGCAGATCTGTAGAGGTCAGTGGTGTAATAATCTGCAGAATATATCACTCTGTATCTGTCAGTAGAGGACAGAGCAATGTTCTGCAGATCTGTAGAGAGGTCAGTGGTGTAATAATCTGCAGAATATATCACTCTGTATCTGTCAGGAGGTGGAGAGGACAGAGCAATGTTCTGCAGGTCTGTAGAGAGGTCAGTGGTGTAATAATCTGCAGAATATATCACTCTGTATCTGTCAGTAGAGGACAGAGCAATGTTCTGCAGATCTGTAGAGAGGTCAGTGGTAATAATCTGCAGAATATATCACTCTGTATCTGTCAGTAGAGGACAGAGCAATGTTCTGCAGATCTCTAGACAGGTCAGTGGTGTAATAATCTGCAGAATATATCACACTGTATCTGTCAGAGGACAGAGCAATGTTCTGCAGGTCTGTAGACAGGTCAGTGGTGTAATAATCTGCAGAATATATCACTATGTATCTGTCAGGAGGTGGAGAGGACAGAGCAATGTTCTGCAGATCTGTAGAGAGGTCAGTGGTGTAATAATCTGCAGAATATATCACTATGTATCTGTCAGGAGGTGGAGAGGACAGAGCAATGTTCTGCAGATCTGTAGAGAGGTCAGTGGTGTAATAATCTGCAGAATATATCACTCTGTATCTGTCATGTGATACAGGAGCAATGTTCTGCAGATCTGTAGAGAGGTCAGTGGTGTAATAATCTGCAGAATATATCACTCTGTATCTGTCAGTAGAGGACAGAGCAATGTTCTGCAGATCTGTAGAGAGGTCAGTGGTGTAATAATCTGCAGAATATATCACTCTGTATCTGTCAGTAGAGGACAGAGCAATGTTCTGCAGATCTGTAGAGAGGTCAGTGGTGTAATAATCTGCAGAATATATCACTCTGTATCTGTCAGTAGAGGACAGAGCAATGTTCTGCAGATCTGTAGACAGGTCAGTGGTGTAATAATCTGCAGAATATATCACTATGTATCTGTCAGTAGAGGACAGAGCAATGTTCTGCAGATCTGTAGAGAGGTCAGTGGTGTAATACTCTGCAGAATATATCACTCTGTATCTGTCAGGAGGTGGAGAGGACAGAGCAATGTTCTGCAGATCTGTAGAGAGGTCAGTGGTGTAATAATCTGCAGAATATATCACTCTGTATCTGTCAGTAGAGGACAGAGCAATGTTCTGCAGATCTGTAGAGAGGTCAGTGGTGTAATAATCTGCAGAATATATCACTATGTATCTGTCAGTAGAGGACAGAGCAATGTTCTGCAGATCTGTAGAGAGGTCAGTGGTGTAATAATCTGCAGAATATATCACTCTGTATCTGTCAGTAGAGGACAGAGCAATGTTCTGCAGATCTGTAGACAGGTCAGTGGTGTAATAATCTGCAGAATATATCACTATGTATCTGTCAGTAGAGGACAGAGCAATGTTCTGCAGATCTGTAGAGAGGTCAGTGGTGTAATAATCTGCAGAATATATCACTCTGTATCTGTCAGTAGAGGACAGAGCAATGTTCTGCAGATCTGTAGAGAGGACAGTGTTGTAGTAATCTGCAGAATATATCACTATGTATCTGTCAGTAGAGGACAGAGCAATGTTCTGCAGATCTGTAGAGAGGTCAGTGGTGTAATAATCTGCAGAATATATCACTATGTATCTGTCAGTAGAGGACAGAGCAATGTTCTGCAGATCTCTAGAGAGGTCAGTGGTGTAATAATCTGCAGAATATATCACTCTGTATCTGTCAGTAGAGGACAGAGCAATGTTCTGCAGATCTGTAGAGAGGTCAGTGGTGTAATAATCTGCAGAATATATCACTATGTATCTGTCAGTAGAGGACAGAGCAATGTTCTGCAGATATCTAGAGAGGTCAGTGGTGTAATAATCTGCAGAATATATCACCATATATCTGTCATGTGATACAGGAGCAATGTTCTGCAGATCTGTAGAGAGGTCAGTGGTGTAATACTCTGCAGATTATATCACTATATATCTGTCAGGAGGTGGAGAGGACAGAGCAATGTTCTGCAGATCTGTAGAGAGGGTAGTGGTGTAATAATCTGCAGAATATATCACTCTGTATCTGTCAGTAGAGGACAGAGCAATGTTCTGCAGATCTGTAGAGAGGTCAGTGGTGTAATAATCTGCAGAATATATCACTCTGTATCTGTCAGTAGAGGACAGAGCAATGTTCTGCAGATATCTAGAGAGGTCAGTGGTGTAATAATCTGCAGAATATATCACTCTGTATCTGTCAGGAGGTAGAGGAGCGATGTTCTGCAGATCTGTAGAGAGGTCAGTGGTGTAATAATCTGCAGAATATATCACTATGTATCTGTCAGTAGAGGACAGAGCAATGTTCTGCAGATATCTAGAGAGGTCAGTGGTGTAATAATCTGCAGAATATATCACTATGTATGTCAGTAGAGGACAGAGCAATGTTCTGCAGATCTGTAGAGAGGTCAGTGGTGTAATAATCTGCAGAATATATCACTCTGTATCTGTCAGTAGAGGACAGAGCAATGTTCTGCAGATCTGTAGAGAGGTCAGTGGTGTAATAATCTGCAGAATATATCACTCTGTATCTGTCAGGAGGTGGAGAGGACAGAGCAATGTTCTGCAGATCTGTAGAGAGGTCAGTGGTGTAATAATCTGCAGAATATATCACTCTGTATCTGTCAGTAGAGGACAGAGCAATGTTCTGCAGATCTCTAGAGAGGTCAGTGGTGTAATACTCTGCAGAATATATCACTATATATCTGTCAGGAGGTGGAGAGGACAGAGCAATGTTCTGCAGATCTGTAGACAGGTCAGTGGTGTAATAATCTGCAGAATATATCACTATGTATCTGTCAGTAGAGGACAGAGCAATGTTCTGCAGATCTGTAGAGAAGTCAGTGGTGTAATAATCTGCAGAATATATCACTCTGTATCTGTCAGGAGGTGGAGAGGACAGAGCAATGTTCTGCAGATATCTAGAGAGGACAGTGGTGTAATAATCTGCAGAATATATCACTATGTATCTGTCAGTAGAGGACAGAGTAATGTTCTGCAGATCTGTAGAGGTCAGTGGTGTAATAATCTGCAGAATATATCACTATGTATCTGTCAGTAGAGGACAGAGCAATGTTCTGCAGATCTGTAGAGAGGTCAGTGGTGTAATAATCTGCAGAATATATCACTCTGTATCTGTCAGTAGAGGACAGAGCAATGTTCTGCAGATATCTAGAGAGGTCAGTGGTGTAATAATCTGCAGAATATATCACTCTGTATCTGTCAGGAGGTGGAGAGGACAGAGCAATGTTCTGCAGATCTGTAGACAGGTCAGTGGTGTAATAATCTGCAGAATATATCACTATGTATCTGTCAGTAGAGGACAGAGCAATGTTCTGCAGATATGTAGACAGGTCAGTGGTGTAATAATCTGCAGAATATATCACTATGTATCTGTCAGTAGAGGACAGAGCAATGTTCTGCAGATCTGTAGAGAGGTCAGTGGTGTAATAATCTGCAGAATATATCACTCTGTATCTGTCAGTAGAGGACAGAGCAATGTTCTGCAGATATCTAGAGAGGTCAGTGGTGTAATAATCTGCAGAATATATCACTCTGTATCTGTCAGGAGGTGGAGAGGACAGAGCAATGTTCTGCAGATCTGTAGAGAGGTCAGTGGTAATAATCTGCAGAATATATCACTATGTATCTGTCAGGAGGTGGAGAGGACAGAGCAATGTTCTGCAGATCTGTAGAGAGGTCAGTGGTGTAATAATCTGCAGAATATATCACTCTGTATCTGTCAGTAGAGGACAGAGCAATGTTCTGCAGATCTGTAGAGAGGTCAGTGGTGTAATAATCTGCAGAATATATCACTCTGTATCTGTCAGTAGAGGACAGAGCAATGTTCTGCAGATCTCTAGACAGGTCAGTGGTGTAATAATCTGCAGAATATATCACTATGTATCTGTCAGGAGGTGGAGAGGACAGAGCAATGTTCTGCAGATCTGTAGAGAGGTCAGTGGTGTAATAATCTGCAGAATATATCACTCTGTATCTGTCATGTGATACAGGAGCAATGTTCTGCAGATCTGTAGACAGGTCAGTGGTGTAATAATCTGCAGAATATATCACTATGTATCTGTCAGTAGAGGACAGAGCAATGTTCTGCAGATCTGTAGAGAGGTCAGTGGTGTAATAATCTGCAGAATATATCACTATGTATCTGTCAGTAGAGGACAGAGCAATGTTCTGCAGATCTGTAGAGAGGACAGTGTTGTAATAATCTGCAGAATATATCACTATGTATCTGTCAGTAGAGGACAGAGCAATGTTCTGCAGGTCTGTAGAGAGGTCAGTGGTGTAATAATCTGCAGAATATATCACTATGTATCTGTCAGTAGAGGACAGAGCAATGTTCTGCAGATCTCTAGAGAGGTCAGTGGTGTAATAATCTGCAGAATATATCACTATGTATCTGTCAGGAGGTGGAGAGGACAGAGCAATGTTCTGCAGATCTGTAGAGAGGTCAGTGGTGTAATAATCTGCAGAATATATCACTCTGTATCTGTCAGTAGAGGACAGAGCAATGTTCTGCAGATCTGTAGAGAGGTCAGTGGTGTAATAATCTGCAGAATATATCACTCTGTATCTGTCAGTAGAGGACAGAGCAATGTTCTGCAGATCTGTAGAGAGGTCAGTGGTGTAATAATCTGCAGAATATATCACTCTGTATCTGTCAGTAGAGGACAGAGCAATGTTCTGCAGATCTGTAGAGAGGTCAGTGGTGTAATAATCTGCAGAATATATCACTCTGTATCTGTCAGTAGAGGACAGAGCAATGTTCTGCAGATCTGTAGAGAGGTCAGTGGTGTAATAATCTGCAGAATATATCACTCTGTATCTGTCAGGAGGTGAAGAGGACAGAGCAATGTTCTGCAGATCTGTATAGAGGTCAGTGGTGTAATAATCTGCAGAATACATCACTATGTATCTGTCAGGAGGTGGAGAGGACAGAGCAATGTTCTGCAGATCTGTAGAGAGGTCAGTGGTGTAATAATCTGCAGAATATATCACCATATATCTGTCATGTGATACAGGAGCAATGTTCTGCAGATCTGTAGAGAGGTCAGTGGTGTAATACTCTGCAGATTATATCACTATATATCTGTCAGGAGGTGGAGAGGACAGAGCAATGTTCTGCAGATCTGTAGAGAGGGTAGTGGTGTAATAATCTGCAGAATATATCACTCTGTATCTGTCAGTAGAGGACAGAGCAATGTTCTGCAGATCTGTAGAGAGGTCAGTGGTGTAATAATCTGCAGAATATATCACTCTGTATCTGTCAGTAGAGGACAGAGCAATGTTCTGCAGATATCTAGAGAGGTCAGTGGTGTAATAATCTGCAGAATATATCACTCTGTATCTGTCAGGAGGTAGAGGAGCGATGTTCTGCAGATCTGTAGAGAGGTCAGTGGTGTAATAATCTGCAGAATATATCACTATGTATCTGTCAGTAGAGGACAGAGCAATGTTCTGCAGATATCTAGAGAGGTCAGTGGTGTAATAATCTGCAGAATATATCACTATGTATGTCAGTAGAGGACAGAGCAATGTTCTGCAGATCTGTAGAGAGGTCAGTGGTGTAATAATCTGCAGAATATATCACTCTGTATCTGTCAGTAGAGGACAGAGCAATGTTCTGCAGATCTGTAGAGAGGTCAGTGGTGTAATAATCTGCAGAATATATCACTCTGTATCTGTCAGGAGGTGGAGAGGACAGAGCAATGTTCTGCAGATCTGTAGAGAGGTCAGTGGTGTAATAATCTGCAGAATATATCACTCTGTATCTGTCAGTAGAGGACAGAGCAATGTTCTGCAGATCTCTAGAGAGGTCAGTGGTGTAATACTCTGCAGAATATATCACTATATATCTGTCAGGAGGTGGAGAGGACAGAGCAATGTTCTGCAGATCTGTAGACAGGTCAGTGGTGTAATAATCTGCAGAATATATCACTATGTATCTGTCAGTAGAGGACAGAGCAATGTTCTGCAGATCTGTAGAGAAGTCAGTGGTGTAATAATCTGCAGAATATATCACTCTGTATCTGTCAGGAGGTGGAGAGGACAGAGCAATGTTCTGCAGATATCTAGAGAGGACAGTGGTGTAATAATCTGCAGAATATATCACTATGTATCTGTCAGTAGAGGACAGAGTAATGTTCTGCAGATCTGTAGAGGTCAGTGGTGTAATAATCTGCAGAATATATCACTATGTATCTGTCAGTAGAGGACAGAGCAATGTTCTGCAGATCTGTAGAGAGGTCAGTGGTGTAATAATCTGCAGAATATATCACTCTGTATCTGTCAGTAGAGGACAGAGCAATGTTCTGCAGATATCTAGAGAGGTCAGTGGTGTAATAATCTGCAGAATATATCACTCTGTATCTGTCAGGAGGTGGAGAGGACAGAGCAATGTTCTGCAGATCTGTAGAGGTCAGTGGTGTAATAATCTGCAGAATATATCACTCTGTATCTGTCAGTAGAGGACAGAGCAATGTTCTGCAGATCTGTAGAGAGGTCAGTGGTGTAATAATCTGCAGAATATATCACTCTGTATCTGTCAGGAGGTGGAGAGGACAGAGCAATGTTCTGCAGATCTGTAGACAGGTCAGTGGTGTAATAATCTGCAGAATATATCACTATGTATCTGTCAGTAGAGGACAGAGCAATGTTCTGCAGATATGTAGACAGGTCAGTGGTGTAATAATCTGCAGAATATATCACTATGTATCTGTCAGTAGAGGACAGAGCAATGTTCTGCAGATCTGTAGAGAGGTCAGTGGTGTAATAATCTGCAGAATATATCACTCTGTATCTGTCAGTAGAGGACAGAGCAATGTTCTGCAGATATCTAGAGAGGTCAGTGGTGTAATAATCTGCAGAATATATCACTCTGTATCTGTCAGGAGGTGGAGAGGACAGAGCAATGTTCTGCAGATCTGTAGAGAGGTCAGTGGTAATAATCTGCAGAATATATCACTATGTATCTGTCAGGAGGTGGAGAGGACAGAGCAATGTTCTGCAGATCTGTAGAGAGGTCAGTGGTGTAATAATCTGCAGAATATATCACTCTGTATCTGTCAGTAGAGGACAGAGCAATGTTCTGCAGATCTGTAGAGAGGTCAGTGGTGTAATAATCTGCAGAATATATCACTCTGTATCTGTCAGTAGAGGACAGAGCAATGTTCTGCAGATCTCTAGACAGGTCAGTGGTGTAATAATCTGCAGAATATATCACTATGTATCTGTCAGGAGGTGGAGAGGACAGAGCAATGTTCTGCAGATCTGTAGAGAGGTCAGTGGTGTAATAATCTGCAGAATATATCACTCTGTATCTGTCATGTGATACAGGAGCAATGTTCTGCAGATCTGTAGACAGGTCAGTGGTGTAATAATCTGCAGAATATATCACTATGTATCTGTCAGTAGAGGACAGAGCAATGTTCTGCAGATCTGTAGAGAGGTCAGTGGTGTAATAATCTGCAGAATATATCACTATGTATCTGTCAGTAGAGGACAGAGCAATGTTCTGCAGATCTGTAGAGAGGACAGTGTTGTAATAATCTGCAGAATATATCACTATGTATCTGTCAGTAGAGGACAGAGCAATGTTCTGCAGGTCTGTAGAGAGGTCAGTGGTGTAATAATCTGCAGAATATATCACTATGTATCTGTCAGTAGAGGACAGAGCAATGTTCTGCAGATCTCTAGAGAGGTCAGTGGTGTAATAATCTGCAGAATATATCACTATGTATCTGTCAGGAGGTGGAGAGGACAGAGCAATGTTCTGCAGATCTGTAGAGAGGTCAGTGGTGTAATAATCTGCAGAATATATCACTCTGTATCTGTCAGTAGAGGACAGAGCAATGTTCTGCAGATCTGTAGAGAGGTCAGTGGTGTAATAATCTGCAGAATATATCACTCTGTATCTGTCAGTAGAGGACAGAGCAATGTTCTGCAGATCTGTAGAGAGGTCAGTGGTGTAATAATCTGCAGAATATATCACTCTGTATCTGTCAGTAGAGGACAGAGCAATGTTCTGCAGATCTGTAGAGAGGTCAGTGGTGTAATAATCTGCAGAATATATCACTCTGTATCTGTCAGTAGAGGACAGAGCAATGTTCTGCAGATCTGTAGAGAGGTCAGTGGTGTAATAATCTGCAGAATATATCACTCTGTATCTGTCAGGAGGTGAAGAGGACAGAGCAATGTTCTGCAGATCTGTATAGAGGTCAGTGGTGTAATAATCTGCAGAATACATCACTATGTATCTGTCAGGAGGTGGAGAGGACAGAGCAATGTTCTGCAGATCTGTAGAGAGGTCAGTGGTGTAATAATCTGCAGAATATATCACTCTGTATCTGTCTGGAGGTGGAGAGGACAGAGCAATGTTCTGCAGATCTGTAGAGAGGTCAGTGGTGTAATAATCTGCAGAATATATCACTATGTATCTGTCAGTAGAGGACAGAGCAATGTTCTGCAGATCTGTAGAGAGGACAGTGTTGTAATAATCTGCAGAATATATCACTATGTATCTGTCAGTAGAGGACAGAGCAATGTTCTGCAGATCTGTAGAGAGGTCAGTGGTGTAATAATCTGCAGAATATATCACTCTGTATCTGTCAGGAGGTGGAGAGGACAGAGCAATGTTCTGCAGATCTGTAGAGAGGTCAGTGGTGTAATAATCTGCAGAATATATCACTGATGTACATATATCCTGATGTACTCCTCACATATTACATATACCCTGATGTACTCCTCACATATTACATTTACCCTGATGTACGCCGCACAGATTACATATACCCTGATGTACTCCTCACAGATTACATATACCCTGATGTACTCCTCACAGATTACATATACCCTGATGTACTCCTCACATATTACATATACCCTGATGTACTCCTCACAGATTACATATATCCTGATGTACTCCTCACATATTACATATACCCTGATGTACTCCTCACAGATTACATATACCCTGATGTACTCCTCACATCTTACATATACCCTGATGTACTCCTCACATATTACATATACCCTGATGTACTCCTCACATATTACATATATCCTGATGTACTCCTCACAGATTACATATACCCTGATGTTCTCCGCACAGATTACATATACCCTGATGTACTCCTCACATATTACATATATCCTGATGTACTCCTCACATATTACATATACCCTGATGTACTCCACACAGATTACATATACCCTGATGTACTCCTCACAGATTACATATACCCTGATGTACTCCTCACATATTACATATACCCTGATGTACTCCTCACATATTACATATACCCTGATGTACTCCTCACATATTACATATATCCTGATGTACTCCTCACAGATTACATATAACCTGATGTACTCCTCACATATTACATATATCCTGATGTACTCCTCACATATTACATATACCCTGATGTACTCCTCACAGATTACATATACCCTGATGTACTCCGCACAGATAACATATATCCTGATGTACTCCTCACAGATTACATATACCCTGATGTACTCCTCACAGATTACATATACCCTGATGTACTCCTCACATATTACATATACCCTGATGTACTCCTCACAGATTACATATACCCTAATGTACTCCTCACATCTTACATATACCCTGATGTACTCCTCACAGATTACATATACCCTGATGTTCTCCGCACAGATTACATATACCCTGATGTACTCCTCACATATTACATATATCCTGATGTACTCCTCACATATTACATATACCCTGATGTACTCCTCACATCTTACATATACCCTGATGTACTCCTCACAGATTACATATACCCTGATGTACTCCTCACAGATTACATATACCCTGATGTACTCCTCACAGACTACATATACCCTGATGTACTCCTCACATATTACATATACCCTGATGTACTCCTCACAGATTACATATATCCTGATGTACTCCTCACATATTACATATATCCTGATGTACTCCGCACAGCTTGCATATACCCTGATGTACTCCTCACATATTACATATACCCTGATGTACTCCTCACATATTACATATACCCTGATGTACTCCTCACATATTACATATACCCTGATGTACTCCGCACAGCTTGCATATACCCTGATGTACTCCTCACATATTACATATACCCTGATGTACTCCTCACATATTACATATACCCTGATGTACTCCTCACATATTACATATACCCTGATGTACTCCTCGCATATTACATATACCGTGATGTACTCCTCACAGATTACATATACCCTGATGTACTCCTCACATATTACATATATCCTGATGTACTCCTCACATATTACATATACCCTGATGTACTCCTCACATATTACATATACCCTGATGTACTCCTCACAGATTACATATATCCTGATGTACTCCTCACATATTACATATACCGTGATGTACTCCTCACAGATTACATATACCCTGATGTACTCCGCACAGCTTACATATACCCTGATGTACTCCTCCCAGCTTACATATACCCTGATGTACTCCGCACAGATTACATATACCCTGAAGTACTCCTCACATCTTACATATACCCTGATGTACTCCTCACATATTACATATATCCTGATGTACTCCTCACATATTATAAGTGTCCTATCTCCTATATAAGTAAAGAGGCTCTGTCACCACATTATAAGTGTCCTATCTCCTATATAAGTAAAGAGGCTCTGTCACCACATTATAAGTGCCCTATCTCCTATATAAGTAAAGAGGCTCTGTCACCACATTATAAGTGCCCTATCTCCTATATAAGTAAAGAGGCTCTGTCACCACATTATAAGTGCCCTATCTCCTATATAAGTAAAGAGGCTCTGTCATCACATTATAAGTGCCCTATCTCCTATATAAGTAAAGAGACTCTGTCACCACATTATAAGTGCCCTATCTCCTATATAAGTAAAGAGGCTCTGTCACCACATTATAAGTGCCCTATCTCCTATATAAGTAAAGAGGCTCTGTCACCACATTATAAGTGTCCTATCTCCTATATAAGTAAAGAGGCTCTGTCACCACATTATAAGTGTCCTATCTCCTATATAAGAGACTCTGTCACCACATTATAAGTGTCCTATCTCCTATATAAGTAAAGAGGCTCTGTCACCACATTATAAGTGCCCTATCTCCTATATAAGTAAAGAGGCTCTGTCACCACATTATAAGTGTCCTATCTCCTATATAAGTAAAGAGGCTCTGTCACCACATTATAAGCGTCCTATCTCCTATATAAGTAAAGAGGCTCTGTCACCACATTATAAGTGTCCTATCTCCTATATAAGTAAAGAGACTCTGTCACCACATTATAAGTGCCCTATCTCCTATATAAGTAAAGAGAATCTGTCACCACATTATAAGTGTCCTATATCCTATATAAGTAAAGAGGCTCTGTCACCACATTATAAGTGCCCTATCTCCTATATAAGTAAAGAGACTCTGTCACCACATTATAAGTGCCCTATCTCCTATATAAGTAAAGAGAATCTGTCACCACATTATAAGTGTCCTATCTCCTATATAAGTAAAGAGACTCTGTCACCACATTATAAGTGCCCTATCTCCTATATAAGTAAAGAGAATCTGTCACCACATTATAAGTGTCCTATCTCCTATATAAGTAAAGAGAATCTGTCACCATATTATAAGTGACCTATCTCCTATATAAGTAAAGAGGCTGTCACCACATTATAAGTGTCCTATCTCCTATATAAGTAAAGAGCCTCTGTCACCACATTATAAGTGTCCTATCTCCTATATAAGTAAAGAGGATCTGTCACCACATTATAAGTGTCCTATCTCCTATATAAGTAAAGAGGCTCTGTCACCACATTATAAGTGTCCTATCTCCTATATAAGTAAAGAGGCTCTGTCACCACATTATAAGTGTCCTATCTCCTATATAAGTAAAGAGGCTCTGTCACCACATTATAAGTGCCCTATCTCCTATATAAGTAAAGAGGCTCTGTCACCACATTATAAGTGTCCTATCTCCTATATAAGTAAAGAGGCTCTGTCACCACATTATAAGTGTCCTATCTCCTATATAAGTAAAGAGGCTCTGTCACCACATTATAAGTGCCCTATCTCCTATATAAGTAAAGAGGCTCTGTCACCACATTATAAGTGTCCTATCTCCTATATAAGTAAAGAGGCTCTGTCACCACATTATAAGTGCCCTATCTCCTATATAAGTAAAGAGGCTCTGTCACCACATTATAAGTGCCCTATCTCCTATATAAGTAAAGAGACTCTGTCACCACATTATAAGTGTCCTATCTCCTATATAAGTAAAGAGGCTCTGTCACCACATTATAAGTGTCCTATCTCCTATATAAGTAAAGAGGTTCTGTCACCACATTATAAGTGTCCTATCTCCTATATAAGTAAAGAGGCTCTGTCACCACATTATAAGTGTCCTATCTCCTATATAAGTAAAGAGGCTCTGTCACCACATTATAAGTGCCCTATCTCCTATATAAGTAAAGAGGCTCTGTCACCACATTATAAGTGCCCTATCTCCTATATAAGTAAAGAGGCTCTGTCACCACATTATAAGTGTCCTATCTCCTATATAAGTAAAGAGGCTCTGTCACCACATTATAAGTGTCCTATCTCCTATATAAGTAAAGAGGCTGTCACCACATTATAAGTGTCCTATCTCCTATATAAGTAAAGAGGCTGTCACCACATTATAAGTGTCCTATCTCCTATATAAGTAAAGAGGCTCTGTCACCACATTATAAGTGTCCTATCTCCTATATAAGTAAAGAGACTCTGTCACCACATTATAAGTGCCCTATCTCCTATATAAGTAAAGAGGCTCTGTCACCACATTATAAGTGCCCTATCTCCTATATAAGTACAGAGGCTCTGTCACCACATTATAAGTGTCCTATCTCCTATATAAGTAAAGAGGCTGTCACCACATTATAAGTGTCCTATCTCCTATATAAGTAAAGAGGCTGTCACCACATTATAAGTGTCCTATCTCCTATAAAAGTAAAGAGGCTGTCACCACATTATAAGTGCCCTATCTCCTATATAAGTAAAGAGGCTCTGTCACCACATTATAAGTGTCCTATCTCCTATATAAGTACAGAGGCTCTGTCACCACATTATAAGTGTCCTATCTCCTATATAAGTAAAGAGACTCTGTCACCACATTATAAGTGCCCTATCTCCTATATAAGTAAAGAGGCTCTGTCACCACATTATAAGTGCTCTGTCTCCTATATAAGTAAAGAGACTCTGTCACCACATTATAAGTGCCCTATCTCCTATATAAGTAAAGAGACTGTCCCCACATTATAAGCGTCCTATCTCCTATATAAGTAAAGAGACTGTCACCACATTATAAGTGTCCTATCTCCTATATAAGTAAAGAGGCTCTGTCACCACATTATAAGTGCCCTATCTCCTATATAAGTAATGAGGCTCTGTCACCACATTATAAGTGCCCTATCTCCTATATAAGTAAAGAGGCTCTGTCACCACATTATAAGTGTCCTATCTCCTATATAAGTAAAGAGACTCTGTCACCACATTATAAGTGTCCTATCTCCTATATAAGTAAAGAGGCTCTGTCACCACATTATAAGTGCCCTATCTCCTATATAAGTAAAGAGGCTCTGTCACCACATTATAAGTGTCCTATCTCCTATATAAGTAAAGAGGCTCTATCACCACATTATAAGTGCCCTATCTCCTATATAAGTAAAGAGGCTCTGTCACCACATTATAAGTGCCCTATGTCCTATATAAGTAAAGAGGCTCTGTCACCACATTATAAGTGTCCTATCTCCTATATAAGTAAAGAGACTCTGTCACCACATTATAAGTGCCCTATCTCCTATATAAGTAAAGAGGCTCTGTCACCACATTATGTGTCCTATCTCCTATATAAGTAAAGAGGCTCTGTCACCACATTATAAGTGTCCTATCTCCTATATAAGTAAAGAGGCTCTGTCACCACATTATAAGTGCCCTATCTCCTATATAAGTAAAGAGACGCTGTCACCACATTATAAGTGTCCTATCGCCTATATAAGTAAAGAGACTCTGTCACCACATTATAAGTGCCCTATCTCCTATATAAGTAAAGAGGCTCTGTCACCACATTATAAGTGTCCTATCTCCTATATAAGTAAAGAGGCTCTATCACCACATTATAAGTGCCCTATCTCCTATATAAGTAAAGAGGCTCTGTCACCACATTATAAGTGCCCTATGTCCTATATAAGTAAAGAGGCTCTGTCACCACATTATAAGTGTCCTATCTCCTATATAAGTAAAGAGACTCTGTCACCACATTATAAGTGCCCTATCTCCTATATAAGTAAAGAGGCTCTGTCACCACATTATGTGTCCTATCTCCTATATAAGTAAAGAGGCTCTGTCACCACATTATAAGTGTCCTATCTCCTATATAAGTAAAGAGGCTCTGTCACCACATTATAAGTGCCCTATCTCCTATATAAGTAAAGAGACGCTGTCACCACATTATAAGTGTCCTATCGCCTATATAAGTAAAGAGACTCTGTCACCACATTATAAGTACCCTATCGCCTATATAAGTAAAGAGGCTCTGTCACCACATTATAAGTGCCCTATCTCCTATATAAGTAAAGAGACGCTGTCACCACATTATAAGTGTCCTATCGCCTATATAAGTAAAGAGACTCTGTCACCACATTATAAGTACCCTATCGCCTATATAAGTAAAGAGGCTCTGTCACCACATTATAAGTGCCCTATATTCTATATAAGTAAAGAGGCTCTGTCTCCACATTATAAGTGTCCTATCTCCTATATAAGTAAAGAGACTCTGTCACCACATTATAAGTGCCCTATCTCCTATATAAGTAAAGAGGCTCTGTCTCCACATTATAAGTGTCCTATCTCCTATATAAGTAAAGAGACTCTGTCACCACATTATAAGTGCCCTATCTCCTATATAAGTAAAGAGGCTCTGTCACCACATTATAAGTGTCCTATCTCCTATATAAGTAAAGAGACTCTGTCACCACATTATAAGTGCCCTATCTCCTATATAAGTAAAGACGCTCTGTCACCACATTATAAGTGCCCTATCTCCTATATAAGTAAAGACGCTCTGTCACCACATTATAAGTGCCCTATCTCCTAAGTAAAGAGACTCTGTCTCCACATTATAAGTGCCCTATCTCCTATATAAGAGACTCTGTCACCACATTATAAGTGTCCTATCTCCTATATAAGTAAAGAGACTGTCACCACATTATAAGTGTCCTATCTCCTATATAAGTAAAGAGGCTCTGTCACCACATTATAAGTGCCCTATCTCCTATAGAAGTAAAGAGGCTCTGTCACCACATTATAAGTGCCCTATCTCCTATATAAGTAAAGAGGCTCTGTCTCCACATTATAAGTGCCCTATCTCCTATATAAGTAAAGAGACTGTCACCACATTATAAGTGTCCTATCTCCTATATAAGTAAAGAGACTGTCACCACATTATAAGTGTCCTATCTCCTATATAAGTAAAGAGGCTCTGTCACCACATTATAAGTGTCCTATCTCCTATATAAGTAAAGAGACTCTGTCACCACATTATAAGTGCCCTATCTCCTATATAAGTAAAGAGACTCTGTCACCACATTATAAGTGTCCTATCTCCTATATAAGTAAAGAGACTCTGTCACCACATTATAAGTGTCCTATCTCCTATATAAGTAAAGAGACTCTGTCACCACATTATAAGTGTCCTATCTCCTATATAAGTAAAGAGGCTCTGTCATCACATTATAAGTGCCCTATCTCCTATATAAGTAAAGAGACTCTGTCACCACATTATAAGTGCCCTATCTCCTATATTAGTAAAGAGGCTCTGTCACCACATTATAAGTGTCCTATCTCCTATATAAGTAAAGAGGCTCTGTCACCACATTATAAGTGCCCCATCTCCTATATAAGTAATGAGACTCTGTCACCACATTATAAGTGCCCTATCTCCTATATAAGTAAAGAGACTCTGTCACCACATTATAAGTGTCCTATCTCCTATATAAGTAAAGAGGCTCTGTCACCACATTATAAGTGCCCTATCTCCTATATAAGTAAAGAGACTCTGTCACCACATTATAAGTGCCCTATCTCCTATATAAGTAAAGAGGCTCTGTCACCACATTATAAGTGCCCTATCTCCTATATAAGTAATAAGACTCTGTCACCACATTATAACTGCCCTATCTCCTATATAAGTAAAGAGGCTCTGTTACCACATTATAAGTTTTCTATCTCCTATATAAGTAAAGAGGCTCTGTCACCACATTATAAGTGCCCTATCTCCTATATAAGTAAAGAGACTCTGTCACCACATTATAAGTGCCCTATCTCCTATATAAGGAAAGAGGCTCTGTCACCACATTATAAGTGTCCTATCTCCTATATAAGTAATGAGACTCTGTCACCACATTATAAGTGCCCTATCTCCTATATAAGTAATGAGGCTCTGTCACCACATTATAAGTGCCCTATCTCCTATATAAGTAAAGAGGCTCTGTCACCACATTATAAGTGCCCTATCTCCTATATAAGTAAAGAGACTCTGTCACCACATTATAAGCGTCCTATCTCCTATATAAGTAAAGAGGCTCTGTCACCACATTATAAGTGTCCTATCTCCTATATAAGTAAAGAGATTCTGTCACCACATTATAAGTGTCCTATCTCCTATATAAGTAAAGATGCTCTGTCACCACATTATAACTGCCCTATCTCCTATATAAGTAAAGAGGCTGTCACCACATTATAAGTGCCCTATCTCCTATATAAGTAAAGAGGCTCTGTCACCACATTATAAGTGCCCTATCTCCTATATAAGTAAAGAGGCTCTGTCACCACATTATAAGTGTCCTATCTCCTATATAAGTAAAGAGGCTCTGTCACCACATTATAAGTGCCCTATCTCCTATATAAGTAAAGAGGCTCTGTCACCACATTATAAGTGTCCTATCTCCTATATAAGTAAAGAGTCTCTGTCACCACATTATAAGTGCCCTATCTCCTATATAAGTAAAGAGACTCTGTCACCACATTATAAGTGTCCTATCTCCTATATGAGTAAAGAGACTCTGTCACCACATTATAAGTGCCCTATCTCCTATATAAGTAAAGAGGCCCTGTCACCACATTATAAGTGCCCTATCTCCTATATAAGTAAAGAGACTCTGTCACCACATTATAAGTGCCCTAATTCCTATATAAGTGCCCTATCTCCTATATAAGTAAAGAGGCTGTCACCACATTATAAGTGCCCTATCTCCTATATAAGTAAAGAGGCTCTGTCACCACATTATAAGTGCCCTATCTCCTATATAAGTAATGAGACTCTGTCACCACATTATAAGTGTCCTATCTCCTATATAAGTAAAGAGGCTGTCACCACATTATAAGTGTCCTATCTCCTATATAAGTAAAGAGGCTCTGTCACCACATTATAAGTGCCCTATCTCCTATATAAGTAAAGAGGCTCTGTCACCACATTATAAGTGCCCTATCTCCTATATAAGTAAAGAGACTCTGTCACCACATTATAAGTGTCCTATCTCCTATATAAGTAAAGAGGCTCTGTCACCACATTATAAGTGCCCTATCTCCTATATAAGTAAAGAGACTCTGTCACCACATTATAAGTGCCCTATCTCCTATATAAGTAAAGAGACTCTGTCACCACATTATAAGTGCCCTATCTCCTATATAAGTAAAGAGACTCTGTCACCACATTATAAGTGCCCTATCTCCTATATAAGTAAAGAGACTGTCACCACATTATAAGTGCCCTATCTCCTATATAAGTAAAGAGGCTCTGTCACCACATTATAAGTGCCCTATCTCCTATATAAGTAAAGGGGCTCTGTCACCACATTATAAGTGTCCTATCTCCTATATAAGTAAAGAGACTCTGTCACCACATTATAAGTGTCCTATCTCCTATATAAGTAAAGAGGCTCTGTCACCTCATTATAAGTGCCCTATCTCCTATATAAGTAAAGAGGCTCTGTTACCACATTATAAGTGCCCTATCTCCTATATAAGTAATGAGACTGTCACCACATTATAAGTGTCCTGTTTCCTACATAAGGAGATCGGCGCTGTAATGTCGGTGACAGTAATGCTTTTTATTTAGAAAACGTTCTATATTTACCACGTTAGGAGCGATTTTAGCTTTATGCTAATGAGTTTCTTAATGCCCAACTGGGCGTGTTTTTCCATTAGACCAAGTGGGCGTTGTAAAGAGGAGTGTATGACGCTGACCAATCAGCATCATGCACTTCTCTCCATTCATTTAGTCACCGCATAGTAAGGGTATGTTCACACGGCTTATTTACGGACGTAATTCGGGCGTTTTCCGCCTCGATTTACGTCCGAAAATGCGGCTCGATAGCATCGGCAAACATCTGGCCATTGAAAGCAATGGGTTTTACGTTGGTCTATTCCCACGAGGCGTAAATTTACGCGTCGCTGTCAAAAGATGGCGCGTAAATAGACGCCCGTGTCAAAGAAGTGCCTGTCACTTCTTCAGACGTAAATGAAGCCGTTTTCCATTGACTCCATGGAAAAACAGCTCCATTTACGTCCGTAATTGACGCAGCGAAAAAGCGCCTCAACACGCCATGTCAGCTGAAATTACGGAGCTGTTTTCTCCTGAAAACAGCCCCGTAATTTCAGCCGTTACGGACACTGCCGTGTGAACATACCCTAACACTGCGTTGTTCACTATGTGCTGTCTTAGGCTACGTTCACACGGGGTATTTTGCAGAGTTTTTTTACGCGGAAACCGCGTCGCAAAACTCGGCAAAAACGGCCCGAGAACGCCTCCCATTGATTTCAATGGGAGGCGTCGGCGTCTTTTTCCCGCGAGCAGTAAAACTGCCTCGCGGGAAAAAGAAGCGACATGCCCTATCTTTGGGCGCTTCCGCCTCTGACCTCCCATTGACTTCAATGGGAGGCAGGAGAAAGCGTATTTCTCGCTGTTTTATGCCCGCGGCGCTCAATGGCCGCGGGCGAAAAACGGCGCGATAATCGCCGCGAAAATCGGCGTGCAGGGAGAGGAATATCTGCCTCAAAGTTCCAAACGGAATTTTGAGGCAGATATTCCTCCCCCAAAATACTCCGTGTGAACATAGCCTGTTTAGACAGCCCAGCCAGGAAGGGATGTCTATTCACAATCCCGACACTTCGTTAACGTATCTGTGGTACTTACAGCAGAGCAAGCGTAATCTCCCTGTAACCTGTGATTTATAGCGAGATCTCGCTATTTAAGTAATAGTACGTCCTGGTAAAAACTGCCATTCCGCCCCCATCCCATCTGTGAGCAATGACAACTGCTGTCACAAACAGCAGTTGTCACATCTCCTTCCCCAGGGTCCCCGCCGATTAACTCCTTAGAAGCCGCGTTCAATAGCGTTTGCGGCTTCTAAGTGGTTAGAACACAATCGACGGCCCCGCAAAGTGATTACATATGCCCTGATGTACTCCGCATAGTTTACATATATCCTGATGTACTCCTCACAGATTACATATACCCTGATGTACTCCGCACAGATTACATATACCCTGATGTACTCCTCACATTTTACATATACCCTGATATACTCCTCACAGTTTACATATACCCTGATGTACTCCTCACAGATTACATATACCCTGATGTACTCCTCACAGATTACATATACCCTGATGTACTCCTCACAGATTACATATACCCTGATGTACTCCTCACAGATTACATATACCCTGATGTAGTCCTCACAGATTACATATACCCTGATGTACTCCGCACAGATTACATATACCCTGATGTACTCCTCACAGATTACATATACCCTGATGTACTCCTCACATATTACATATACCCTGATGTATTCCTCACAGATTACATATACCCTGATGTACTCCTCACATATTACATATACCCTGATGTACTCCTCACATATTACATATACCCTGATGTACTCCTCACAGATTACATATACCCTGATGTACTCCGCACAGATTACATATACCCTGATGTACTCCTCACATTTTACATATACCCTGATATACTCCTCACAGTTTACATATACCCTGATGTACTCCTCACAGATTACATATACCCTGATGTACTCCTCACAGATTACATATACCCTGATGTACCCCACTCAGATTACATATACCCTGATGTACTCCTCACAGATTATATATACCCTGATGTACTCCTCACAGTTTACATATATCCTGATGTACTCCTCACATATTACATATACCCTGATGTACTCCTCACAGATTACATATACCCTGATGTACTCCTCACATATTCCATATACCCTGATGTACTCCTCACATATTACATATACCCTGATGTACTCCTCACAGATTACATATACCCTGATGTACTCCTCACAGATTACATATACCCTGATGTACTCCTCACATATTACATATACCCTGATGTACTCCTCACATATTACATATATCCTGATGTACTCCTCACAGATTACATATACACTGATGTACTCCTCACAGATTACATATACCCTGATGTACTCCTCACAGATTACATATACCCTGATGTACTCCACACAGATTACATATATCCTGATGTACTCCTCATTGATTACATATACTCTGATGTACTCCTCACATATTACATATACCCTGATGTACTCCACAGATTACATATACCCTGATGTACTCCTCACATATTACATATACCCTGATGTACTCCTCACAGATTACATATACCCTGATGTACTCCTCACATATTACATATACCCTGATGTACTCCTCACATCTTACATATACCCTGATGTACTCCACACAAATTACATATACCCTGATGTACTCCTCACAGATTACATATACCCTGATGTACTCCTCACACCTTACATATACCCTGATGTACTCCTCACAGCTTACATATACCCTGATGTACTCCTCACAGCTTACATATACCCTGATGTACTCCTCACAGCTTACATATACCCTGATGTACTCAACCCAGCTTACATATACCCTGATGTACTCCTCACAGATTACATATATCCTGATGTACTCCTCACAGATTACATATATCCTGATGTACTCCTCACAGTTTACATATACCCTGATGTACTCCTCACAGATTACATATACCCTGATGTACTCCTCACAGATTACATATACCCTGATGTACTACTCACAGATTACATATACCCTGATGTACTCCTCACAATTTACATATACCCTGATGTACTCCTCACAGTTTACATATACCCTGATGTACTCCTCACAGATTACATATATCCTGATGTACTCCTCACAGATTGCATATATCCTGATGTACTCTTTACATATACCCTGATGTACTCCTCACATATTACATATACCCTGATGTACTCCTCACAGATTACATATACACTGATGTACTCCTCACATATTACATATACCCTGATGTACTCCTCACATATTACATATACCCTGATGTACTCCTCACATCTTACATATACCCTTTTGTACTCCACACAAATTACATATACCCTGATGTACTCCTCACAGATTACATATACCCTGATGTACTCCTCACACCTTACATATACCCTGATGTACTCCTCACAGCTTACATATACCCTGATGTACTCCTCACAGCTTACATATACCCTGATGTACTCCTCACAGCTTACATATACCCTGATGTACTCAACCCAGCTTACATATACCCTGATGTACTCCTCACAGATTACATATATCCTGATGTACTCCTCACATATTACATATATCCTGATGTACTCCTCACAGATTACATATACCTTGATGTACTCCTCACATATTACATATACCCTGATGTACTCCTCACATATTACATATACCTTGATGTACTCCTCACATATTACATATACCCTGATGTACTCCTCACAATTTACATATACCCTGATGTACTCCTCACAGCTTACATATACCCTGATGTACTCCTCACAGATTACATATACCCTGATGTACTCCTCACAGTTTACATATATCCTGATGTACTCCTCACATATTACATATACCCTGATGTACTCCTCACATATTCCATATACCCTGATGTACTCCTCACATATTACATATACCCTGATGTACTCCTCACAGATTACATATACCCTGATGTACTCCTCACAGATTACATATACCCTGATGTACTCCTCACATATTACATATACCCTGATGTACTCCTCACATATTACATATAGCCTGATGTACTCCTCACAGATTACATATATACTGATGTACTCCTCACAGATTACATATACCCTGATGTACTCCTCACAGATTACATATACCCTGATGTACTCCACACAGATTACATATATCCTGATGTACTCCTCATTGATTACATATACTCTGATGTACTCCTCACATATTACATATACCCTGATGTACTCCTCAGATTACATATACCCTGATGTACTCCTCACATATTACATATACCCTGATGTACTCCTCACAGATTACATATACCCTGATGTACTCCTCACATATTACATATACCCTGATGTACTCCTCACATCTTACATATACCCTGATGTACTCCACACAAATTACATATACCCTGATGTACTCCTCACAGATTACATATACCCTGATGTACTCCTCACACCTTACATATACCCTGATGTACTCCTCACAGCTTACATATACCCTGATGTACTCCTCACAGCTTACATATACCCTGATGTACTCCTCACAGCTTACATATACCCTGATGTACTCAACCCAGCTTACATATACCCTGATGTACTCCTCACAGATTACATATATCCTGATGTACTCCTCACAGATTACATATATCCTGATGTACTCCTCACAGTTTACATATACCCTGATGTACTCATCACAGCTTACATATACCCTGATGTACTCCTCACAGATTACATATATCCTGATGTACTCCTCACAGATTGCATATATCCTGATGTATTCCTTACATATACCCTGATGTACTCCTCACATATTACATATACCCTGATGTACTCCTCACAGATTACATATACACTGATGTACTCCTCACATATTACATATACCCTGATGTACTCCTCACATATTACATATATCCTGATGTACTCCTCACAGATTACATATACCTTGATGTACTCCTCACATATTACATATACCCTGATGTACTCCTCACAATTTACATATACCCTGATGTACTCCTCACAGCTTACATATACCCTGATGTACTCCTCACAGATTACATATATCCTGATGTACTCCTCACAGATTGCATATATCCTGATGTACTCTTTACATATACCCTGATGTACTCCTCACATATTACATATACCCTGATGTACTCCTCACAGATTACATATACACTGATGTACTCCTCACATATTACATATACCCTGATGTACTCCTCACATATTACATATACCCTGATGTACTCCTCACATCTTACATATACCCTGATGTACTCCACACAAATTACATATACCCTGATGTACTCCTCACAGATTACATATACCCTGATGTACTCCTCACACCTTACATATACCCTGATGTACTCCTCACAGCTTACATATACCCTGATGTACTCCTCACAGCTTACATATACCCTGATGTACTCCTCACAGCTTACATATACCCTGATGTACTCAACCCAGCTTACATATACCCTGATGTACTCCTCACAGATTACATATATCCTGATGTACTCCTCACATATTACATATATCCTGATGTACTCCTCACAGATTACATATACCTTGATGTACTCCTCACATATTACATATACCCTGATGTACTCCTCACATATTACATATACCTTGATGTACTCCTCACATATTACATATACCCTGATGTACTCCTCACAATTTACATATACCCTGATGTACTCCTCACAGCTTACATATACCCTGATGTACTCCTCACAGATTACATATACCCTGATGTACTCCTCACAGTTTACATATATCCTGATGTACTCCTCACATATTACATATACCCTGATGTACTCCTCACAGATTACATATACCCTGATGTACTCCTCACATATTCCATATACCCTGATGTACTCCTCACATATTACATATACCCTGATGTACTCCTCACAGATTACATATACCCTGATGTACTCCTCACAGATTACATATACCCTGATGTACTCCTCACATATTACATATACCCTGATGTACTCCTCACATATTACATATATCCTGATGTACTCCTCACAGATTACATATATACTGATGTACTCCTCACAGATTACATATACCCTGATGTACTCCTCACAGATTACATATACCCTGATGTACTCCACACAGATTACATATATCTTGATGTACTCCTCATTGATTACATATACTCTGATGTACTCCTCACATATTACATATACCCTGATGTACACCTCAGATTACATATACCCTGATGTACTCCTCACATATTACATATACCCTGATGTACTCCTCACAGATTACATATACCCTGATGTACACCTCACATATTACATATACCCTGATGTACTCTTCACATTTTACATATAACCTGATGAACTCCTCACAGATTGCATATATCCTGATGTACTCCTTACATATACCCTGATGTACTCCTCACATATTACATAAACCCTGATGTACTCCTCACAGATTACATATACACTGATGTACTCCTCACAGATTACATATACCCTGATGTACTCCTCACGTATTACATATACCCTGATGTACTCCTCACATCTTACATATACCCTGATGTACTACTAACAGATTACATATACCCTGATGTACTCCTCACAGATTACACATACCCTGATGTACTCCTCACAGATTACATATACCCTGATGTACTCCTCAGATTACATATATCCTGATGTACTCCTCACATATTACATATACCCTGATGTACTCCTCACACCTTACATATACCCTGATGTACTCCTCACAGCTTACATATACCCTGATGTACTCCTCACAGCTTATATATACCCTGATGTACTCAACCCAGCTTACATATACCCTGATGTACTCCTCACATATTACATATATCCTGATGTACTCCTCACAGATTACATATATCCTGATGTACTCCTCACAGTTTACATATACCCTGATGTACTCCTCACAGATTACATATACCCTGATGTACTCCTCACAGATTACATATACCCTGATGTACTACTCACAGATTACATATACCCTGATGTAGTCCTCACAATTTACAAATACCCTGATGTAATCCTCATAGATAACATATATCCTGATGTACTCCTCACAGTTTACATATACCCTGATGTACTTGTCACAGATTACATATACCCTGATGTACTCCTCATAGATAACATATATCCTGATGTACTCCTCACATACTACATATACCCTGATGTACTCCTCACAGATTACATATATCCTGATGTACTCCGCCCATCTTACATATACCCTGATGTACTCCGCACAGTTTACATATACCCTGATGTACTCTGTCCAGCTTACATATACCCTGATGTACTCCGCTCAGATTACATATACTCTAATGTACTACGCAGATTACATATCCTGATGTACTCCGCCCAGTTTACATATACCCTGATGTACTCAGCACAGATTACATATATCCTGATGTACTCCTCACAGTTTACATATACTCTGATGTACTCCGTCCTGCTTACATATACCCTGATGTACTCCGCTCAGATTACATATACCCTGATGTACTACGCACAGCTTACATATACCCTGATGTACTCCTCACAGCTTACATATACCCTGATGTACTCCTCACGGCTTACATATACCCTGATGTACTCAACCCAGCTTACATATACCCTGATGTACTCCTCACGTATTACATATATCCTGATGTACTCCTCACAGATTACATATATCCTGATGTACTCCTCACAGATTACATATATCCTGATGTACTCCTCACATCTTACATATATCCTGATGTACTCCTCACAATTTACAAATACCCTGATGTACTTTTCACAGATTACATATACCCGGATGTAATCCTCATAGATAACATATCTCCTGATGTACTCCTCACAGTTTACATATACCCTGATGTACTCGTCACAGATTACATATACCCTGATGTACTCCTCATAGATAACATATATCCTGATGTACTCCTCACATATTACATATACCCTGATATACTCCGCACAGCTTACATATACCCTGATGTACTCCACACAGCTTACATATACCCTGATGTACTCCTCACAGATTACATATATCCTGATGTACTCCGCCCATTTTACATATACCCTGATGTACTCCGCACAGTTTACATATACCCTGATGTACTCCGCTCAGATTACATATACCCTGATATACTCCTCACAGATTACATATACCCTGATGTACTCCTCACATATTACATATACCCTGATATACTCCGCACAGCTTACATATACCCTGATGTACTCCACACAGCTTACATATACCCTGATGTACTCCTCACAGATTACATATATCCTGATGTACTCCGCCCATTTTACATATACCCTGATGTACTCCGCACAGTTTACATATACCCTGATGTACTCCGCTCAGATTACATATACCCTAATGTACTACGCAGATTACATATCCTGATGTACTCCGCCCAGTTTACATATACCCTGATGTACTCAGCACAGATTACATATATCCTGATGTACTCCTCACAGTTTACATATACCCTGATGTACTCCGCCCATCTTACATATACTCTGATGTACTCCGTCCTGCTTACTTATACCCTGATGTACTCCGCTCAGATTACATATACCCTGATGTACTACGCACAGTTTACATATACCCTGATGTACTCGTCACAGATTACATATACCCTGATGTACTCCTCACATACTACATATACCCTGATATACTCCGCACAGCTTACATATACCCTGATGTACTCCTCACAGTTTACATATACCCTGATGTACTCCTCACAGATTACATATATCCTGATGTACTCCGCCAATCTTACATATACCCTGATGTACTCCGCACAGCTTACATATACCTGGATGTACTCCGTCCAGCTTACATATACCCTGATGTACTCCGCTCAGATTACATATACTCTAATGAACTACGCAGATTACATATCCTGATGTACTCCGTCCAGTTTACATATACCCTGATGTACTCAGCACAGATTACATATATCCTGATGTACTCCTCACAGTTTACATATACCCTGATGTACTCCGCCCTTCTTACATATACTCTGATGTACTCCGTCCTGCTTACATATACCCTGATGTACTCCGCTCTGATTACATATACCCTGATGTACTACGCACAGCTTACATATACCCTGATGTACTCCTCACAGCTTACATATACCCTGATGTACTCCTCACGGCTTACATATACCCTGATGTACTCAACCCAGCTTACATATACCCTGATGTACTCTTCACGTATTACATATATCCTGATGTACTCCTCAAAGATTACATATATCCTGATATACTGCTCACAGATTACATATATCCTGATGTACTCCTCACATCTTACATATATCCTGATGTACTCCTAACAATTTACAAATACCCTGATGTACTTCTCACAGATTACATATACTCGGAAGTAATCCTCATAGATAACATATCTCCTGATGTACTCCTCACAGTTTACATATACCCTGATGTACTCGTCACAGATTACATATACCCTGATGTACTCCTCATAGATAACATATATCCTGATGTACTCCTCACATATTAAATATACCCTGATATACTCCGCACAGCTTACATATACTCTGATGTACTCCGCACAGCTTACATATACCCTGATGTACTCCACACAGCTTACATATACCCTGATGTACTCCTCACAGATTACATATATCCTGATGTACTCCGCCCATTTTACATATACCCTGATGTACTCGGCACAGCTTACATATACCCTGATGTACTCCGTCCAGCTTACATATACCCTGATGTACTCGGCTCAGATTACATATACCCTGATGTACTACGCAGATTACATATCCTGATGTACTCCGCCCAGTTTACATATACCCTGATGTACTCAGCACAGATTACATATATCCTGATGTACTCCTCACAGATTACATATACCCTGATGTACTCCTCACATATTACATATACCCTGATGTACTCCTCACAGCTTACATATACCCTGATGTACTCCTCACAGTTTACATATACCCTGATGTACTCCGCCCATCTTACATATACTCTGATGTACTCCGTCCTGCTTACATATACCCTGATGTACTCCGCTCAGATTACATATACCCTGATGTACTCCTCACATATTACATAAATCCTGATGTACTCCCCACATCTTACATATACCCTGATGTACTCCGCACAGTTTACATATATCCTGATGTACTCCTCACAGATTACATATACCCTGATGTACTCCTCAGTTTACATATACCCTGATGTACTCCGCACAGAATACATATACCCTGATGTACTCCTCACAGCTTACATATATCCTGATGTACTCCGCAGAGCTTACATATACCCTGATGTACTCCGCACAGTTTACATATACCCTGATGTACTCCTCGCAGATTACATATACCCTGATGTACTCCTCAAAGATTACATATACCCTGATGTACTCCTCACAGATTACATATACCCTGATGTACTCCTCACAGATTACATATATCCTGATGTACTCCTTATAGTTTACATATATCCTGATGTACTCCTCACATTTTACATATACCCTGATGTACTCCTCACAGTTTACATATATCCTGATGTAGTCCTCACAGATTACATATATCCTGATGTACTCCGCCCATCTTACATATACCCTGATGTACTCCTCACATATTACATATACCCTGATGTACTTCTCACAGCTTACATATACCCTGATGTACTCCTCACATTTTACATATACCCTGATGTTCTCCTCACATATTCATATATCCTGATGTACTCCGCACAGCTTATATATATCCTGATGTACTCCTCACAGATTACATATACCCTGATGAACTCCGCACAGTTTACATATATCCTGATGTACTCCTCACAGATTACATATACCCTGATGTACTCCTCACATATTACATATACCCTGATGTACTCCTCACATATTACATATACCCTGATGTACTCCTCACAGATTACATATATCCTGATGTACTCCTCACATATTACATATACCCTGATGTACTCCGCACATATTACATATACCCTGATGTACTCAGCACATATTACTTATATCCTGATGTACTCCTCACAGATTACATATACCCTGATGTACTCCTCACAGATTACATATACCCTGATGTACTCCTCACATATTACATATATCCTGATGTACTCCTCACAGTTTACATATATCCTGATGTACTCCTCACAGATTACATATACCCTGATGTACTCCTCACAGATTACATATACCCTGATGTACTCCTCACATATTACATATACCCTGATGTACTCCTCACATTTTACATATACCCTGATGTACTCCTCACAGTTTACATATATCCCGATGTAGTCCTCACAGATTACATATATACTGATGTACTCCACCCATCTTACATATACCCTGATGTACTCCTCACATATTACATATACCCTGATGTACTCCTCACAGCTTACATATACCCTGATGTACTCCTCACATTTTACATATACCCTGATGTTCTCCTCACATATTCATATATCCTGATGTACTCCGCACAGCTTATATATATCCTCATGTACTCCGCACAGCTTACATATACCCTGATGTACTCCTCACAGATTACATATACCCTGATGAACTCCGCACAGCTTACATATATCCTGATGTACTCCTCACAGATTACATATACCCAGATGTACTCCTCACAGATTACATATATCCTGATGCACTCCTCACATATTACATATACCCTGATGTACTCCTCACATATTGCATATACCCTGATGTACTCCTCACATCTTACATATACCCTGATGTACTCCTCACATATTACATATACCCTGATGTACTCCTCACATATTACATATACCCTGATGTACTCCTCACAGATTACATATATCCTGATGTACTCCTCACATATTACATATACCCTGATGTACTCCGCACATATTACATATATCCTGATGTACTCCTCACAGATTACATATACCCTGATGTACTCCTCACATATTACATATATCCTGATGTACTCCTCACTGCTTACATATATCCTGATGTACTCCTCACATATTACATATACCCTGATGTACTCCTCACATATTACATATATCCTGATGTACTCTGCACAGATTACATATACCCTGATGTACTCCTCACATATTACATATACCCTGATGTACTCCTCACATATTACATATACCCTGATGTACTCCTCACAGATTACATATATCCTGATGTACTCCTCACAGATTACATATACCCTGATGTACTCCTCACATATTACATATACCCTGATGTACTCCTCACATCTTACATATACCCTGATGTACTCCTCACATATTACATATACCCTGATGTACTCCTCACATATTACATATACCCTGATGTACTCCTCACAGATTACATATATCCTGATGTACTCCTCACATATTACATATACCCTGATGTACTCCGCACATATTACATATATCCTGATGTAATCCTCACAGATTACATATACCCTGATGTACTCCTCACATATTACATATACCCTGATGTACTCTGCACAGTTTACATATACCCTGATGTACTCCTCACATATTACATATATCCTGATGTACTCCTCACTGCTTACATATATCCTGATGTACTCCTCACATATTACATATACCCTGATGTACTCCTCACATATTACATATATCCTGATGTACTCTGCACAGATTACATATACCCTGATGTACTCCTCACATATTACATATACCCTGATGTACTCCTCACATATTACATATACCCTGATATACTCCTCACATCTTACATATAGCCTGATGTACTCCTCACATATTACATATACACTGATGTACTCCTCACAGATTACATATACCCTAATGTACTCCTCACAGATAACATATACCCTAATGTACTCCTCCCATTTTACATATAGCCTGATGTACTCCTCACATATTACATATACACTGATGTACTCCTCACAGATAACATATACCCTGATGTACTCCTCACATATTACATATATCCTGATGTACTCCTCACTGCTTACATATACCCTGATGTACTCCTCACATATTACATATACCCTGATGTACTCCTCACATATTACATATATCCTGATGTACTCTGCACAGATTACATATACCCTGACGTACTCCTCACATATTACATATATCCTGATGTACTCCTCACATATTACATATACACTGATGTACTCCTCACAGATTACATATACCCTAATGTACTCCTCACAGATAACATATACCCAAATGTACTCCGCGCAGATTACATATACCCTGATGTACTCCTCACAGATTACATATACCCTGATGTACTCCTCACATATTACATATACCCTGATGTACTCCTCACATATTACATATACCCTGATGTACTCCTCACATATTACATATACCCTGATGTACTCCTCACATATTACATATACCCTGATGTACTCCTCACATATTACATATACCCTGATGTACTCCTCACATATTACATATACCCTGATGTACTCCTCACAGATTACATATATCCTGATGTACTCCTCACAGTTTACATATACCCTGATGTACTCCTCACATATTACATATATCCTGATGTACTCCTCACATATTACATATATCCTGATGTACTCCTCACATATTACATATACCCTGATGTACTCCTCACATATTACATATACCCTGATGTACTCCTCACAGATTACATATACCCTGATGTACTCCTCACATATTACATTTACCCTGATGTACTCCTCACATATTACATATACCCTGATGTACTCCTCACATATTACATATACCCTGATGTACTCCTCACATATTACATATACCCTGATGTACTCCTCACATATTACATATACCCTGATGTACTCCTCACAGATTACATATACCCTGATGTACTCCTCACATATTACATATATCCTGATGTACTCCCCACATATTACATATACCCTGATGTACTCCTCACATATTACATATACCCTGATGTACTCCTCACAAATTACATATACCCTGAAGTAGTCCTCACAGATTACATATATCCTGATGTACTCCTCACAGATTACATATATCCTGATGTACTCCTCACAGATTACATATACCCTGATGTACTCCGCACATCTTACATATATCCTGATGTACTCCTCACATATTACATATACTCTGATGTACTCCTCACAGATTACATATACCCTGATGTACTCCTCACAGATTACATATACCCTGATGTACTCCTCACAGATTACATATACCCTGATGTACTCCTCACAGATTACATATACCCTGATGTACTCCTCACAGATTACATATACCCTGATGTACTCCGCACAGCTTACATATACCCTGATGTACTCCTCACAGATTACATATACCCTGATGTACTCCTCACAGCTTACATCTACCCTGATGTACTCCTCACATATTACATATACCCTGATGTACTCCTCACATATTACATATACCCTGATGTACTCCTCACATATTACATATACCCTGATGTACTCCTCACATATTACATATACCCTGATGTACTCCTCACATATTACATATATCCTGATGTACTCCTCACATATTACATATACCCTGATGTACTCCTCACATATTACATATACCCTGATGTACTCCTCACATATTACATATACCCTGATGTACTCCTCACATATTACATATACCCTGATGTACTCCTCACATATTACATATACCCTGATGTACTCCTCACATATTACATATACCCTGATGTACTCCTCACAGATTACATATACCCTGATGTACTCCGCACAGATTACATATACCCTGATGTACTCCTCACATATTACATATACCCTGATGTACTCCTCACACATTACATATACCCTGATGTACTCCTCACACATTACATATACCCTGATGTACTCCTCACACATTACATATACCCTGATGTACTCCTCACAGATTACATATACCCTGATGTACTCCTCACAGATTACATATATCCTGATGTACTTCTCACAGATTACATATATCCTGATGTACTCCTCACAGATTACATATACCCTGATGTACTCCTCACAGATTACATATACCCTGATGTACTCCTCACATATTACATATACCCTGATGTACTCCTCACATATTACATATACCCTGATGTACTCCTCACATATTACATATACCCTGATGTACTCCTCACATATTACATATACCCTGATGTACTCCTCACAGATTACATATATCCTGATGTACTCCTCACAGATTACATATACCCTGATGTACTCCTCACAGATTACATATACCCTGATGTACTCCTCACATATTACATATACCCTGATGTACTCCTCACATATTACATATACCCTGATGTACTCTTCACATATTACATATACCCTGATGTACTCCTCACAGATTACATATATCCTGATGTACTCCTCACATATTACATATACCCTGATGTACTCCTCACATATTACATTTACCCTGATGTACTCCTCACATATTACATATACCCTGATGTACTCCTCACATATTACATATACCCTGATGTACTCCTCACATATTACATATACCCTGATGTACTCCTCACATATTACATATACCCTGATGTACTCCTCACAGATTACATATACCCTGATGTACTCCTCACAGATTACATATATCCTGATGTACTCCCCACATATTACATATACCCTGATGTACTCCTCACATATTACATATACCCTGATGTACTCCTCACAAATTACATATACCCTGAAGTAGTCCTCACAGATTACATATATCCTGATGTACTCCTCACAGATTACATATATCCTGATGTACTCCTCACAGATTACATATACCCTGATGTACTCCGCACATCTTACATATATCCTGATGTACTCCTCACATATTACATATACTCTGATGTACTCCTCACAGATTACATATACCCTGATGTACTCCTCACAGATTACATATACCCTGATGTACTCCTCACAGATTACATATACCCTGATGTACTCCTCACAGATTACATATACCCTGATGTACTCCTCACAGATTACATATACCCTGATGTACTCCGCACAGCTTACATATACCCTGATGTACTCCTCACAGATTACATATACCCTGATGTACTCCTCACAGCTTACATCTACCCTGATGTACTCCTCACATATTACATATACCCTGATGTACTCCTCACATATTACATATACCCTGATGTACTCCTCACATATTACATATACCCTGATGTACTCCTCACATATTACATATACCCTGATGTACTCCTCACATATTACATATATCCTGATGTACTCCTCACATATTACATATACCCTGATGTACTCCTCACATATTACATATACCCTGATGTACTCCTCACATATTACATATACCCTGATGTACTCCTCACATATTACATATACCCTGATGTACTCCTCACATATTACATATACCCTGATGTACTCCTCACATATTACATATACCCTGATGTACTCCTCACAGATTACATATACCCTGATGTACTCCGCACAGATTACATATACCCTGATGTACTCCTCACATATTACATATACCCTGATGTACTCCTCACACATTACATATACCCTGATGTACTCCTCACACATTACATATACCCTGATGTACTCCTCACACATTACATATACCCTGATGTACTCCTCACAGATTACATATACCCTGATGTACTCCTCACAGATTACATATATCCTGATGTACTTCTCACAGATTACATATACCCTGATGTACTCCTCACAGATTACATATACCCTGATGTACTCCTCACATATTACATATACCCTGATGTACTCCTCACATATTACATATACCCTGATGTACTCCTCACATATTACATATACCCTGATGTACTCCTCACATATTACATATACCCTGATGTACTCCTCACAGATTACATATATCCTGATGTACTCCTCACAGATTACATATACCCTGATGTACTCCTCACAGATTACATATACCCTGATGTACTCCTCACATATTACATATACCCTGATGTACTCCTCACATATTACATATACCCTGATGTACTCTTCACATATTACATATACCCTGATGTACTCCTCACATATTACATATACCCTGATGTACTCCTCACATCTTACATATAACATTATGTACTCCTCACATATTACATATACCCTGATGTACTCCTCACAGATTACATATACCCTGATGTACTCCTCACAGATTACATATACCCTGATGTACTCCTCACAGATTACATATACCCTGATGTACTCCTCACATATTACATATACCCTGATGTACTCCTCACACATTACATATACCCTGATGTACTCCTCACACATTACATATACCCTGATGTACTCCTCACACATTACATATACCCTGATGTACTCCTCACAGATTACATATACCCTGATGTACTCCTCACAGATTACATATATCCTGATGTACTTCTCACAGATTACATATATCCTGATGTACTCCTCACAGATTACATATACCCTGATGTACTCCTCACAGATTACATATACCCTGATGTACTCATTACATATACCCTGATGTACTCCTCACATATTACATATACCCTGATGTACTCCTCACATATTACATATACCCTGATGTACTCCTCACATATTACATATACCCTGATGTACTCCTCACAGATTACATATATCCTGATGTACTCCTCACAGATTACATATACCCTGATGTACTCCTCACAGATTACATATACCCTGATGTACTCCTCACATATTACATATACCCTGATGTACTCCTCACATATTACATATACCCTGATGTACTCTTCACATATTACATATACCCTGATGTACTCCTCACATATTACATATACCCTGATGTACTCCTCACATCTTACATATAACATTATGTACTCCTCACATATTACATATACCCTGATGTACTCCTCACAGATTACATATACCCTGATGTACTCCTCACAGATTACATATACCCTGATGTACTCCTCACAGATTACATATACCCTGATGTACTCCTCACATATTACATATACCCTGATGTACTCCGCACAGATTACATATACCCTGATGTACTCCTCACAGATTACATATATCCTGATGTACTCCTCACAGTTTACATATACCCTGATGTACTCATCACAGCTTACATATACCCTGATGTACTCCTCACAGATTACATATATCCTGATGTACTCCTCACAGATTGCATATATCCTGATGTACTCCTTACATATACCCTGATGTACTCCTCACATATTACATATACCCTGATGTACTCCTCACAGATTACATATACACTGATGTACTCCTCACATATTACATATACCCTGATGTACTCCTCACATATTACATATATCCTGATGTACTCCTCACAGATTACATATACCTTGATGTACTCCTCACATATTACATATACCCTGATGTACTCCTCACAATTTACATATACCCTGATGTACTCCTCACAGCTTACATATACCCTGATGTACTCCTCACAGATTACATATATCCTGATGTACTCCTCACAGATTGCATATATCCTGATGTACTCTTTACATATACCCTGATGTACTCCTCACATATTACATATACCCTGATGTACTCCTCACAGATTACATATACACTGATGTACTCCTCACATATTACATATACCCTGATGTACTCCTCACATATTACATATACCCTGATGTACTCCTCACATCTTACATATACCCTGATGTACTCCACACAAATTACATATACCCTGATGTACTCCTCACAGATTACATATACCCTGATGTACTCCTCACATATTACATATACCCTGATGTACTCCTCACATATTACATATATCCTGATGTACTCCTCACAGATTACATATATACTGATGTACTCCTCACAGATTACATATACCCTGATGTACTCCTCACAGATTACATATACCCTGATGTACTCCACACAGATTACATATATCCTGATGTACTCCTCATTGATTACATATACTCTGATGTACTCCTCACATATTACATATACCCTGATGTACTCCTCAGATTACATATACCCTGATGTACTCCTCACATATTACATATACCCTGATGTACTCCTCACAGATTACATATACCCTGATGTACTCCTCACATATTACATATACCCTGATGTACTCCTCACATCTTACATATACCCTGATGTACTCCACACAAATTACATATACCCTGATGTACTCCTCACAGATTACATGTACCCTGATGTACTCCTCACACCTTACATATACCCTGATGTACTCCTCACAGCTTACATATACCCTGATGTACTCCTCACAGCTTACATATACCCTGATGTACTCCTCACAGCTTACATATACCCTGATGTACTCAACCCAGCTTACATATACCCTGATGTACTCCTCACAGATTACATATATCCTGATGTACTCCTCACAGATTACATATATCCTGATGTACTCCTCACAGTTTACATATACCCTGATGTACTCATCACAGCTTACATATACCCTGATGTACTCCTCACAGATTACATATATCCTGATGTACTCCTCACAGATTGCATATATCCTGATGTACTCCTTACATATACCCTGATGTACTCCTCACATATTACATATACCCTGATGTACTCCTCACAGATTACATATACACTGATGTACTCCTCACATATTACATATACCCTGATGTACTCCTCACATATTACATATATCCTGATGTACTCCTCACAGATTACATATACCTTGATGTACTCCTCACATATTACATATACCCTGATGTACTCCTCACATATTACATATACCTTGATGTACTCCTCACATATTACATATACCCTGATGTACTCCTCACATATTACATATACCCTGATGTACTCCTCACATATTACATATATCCTGATGTACTCCTCACATATTACATATACCCTGATGTACTCCTCACATATTACATATACCCTGATGTACTCCTCACATATTACATATATCCTGATGTACTCCTCACATATTACATATACCCTGATGTACTCCTCACATATTACATATATCCTGATGTACTCCTCACAGTTTACATATACCCTGATGTACTCCTCACATATTACATATACCCTGATGTACTCCTCACATATTACATATATCCTGATGTACTCCTCACAGATTACATATATACTGATGTACTCCTCACAGATTACATATACCCTGATGTACTCCTCACAGATTACATATACCCTGATGTACTCCACACAGATTACATATATCCTGATGTACTCCTCATTGATTACATATACTCTGATGTACTCCTCACATATTACATATACCCTGATGTACTCCTCAGATTACATATACCCTGTAGTACTCCTCACATATTACATATACCCTGATGTACTCCTCACAGATTACATATACCCTGATGTACTCCTCACATATTACATATACCCTGATGTACTCCTCACATCTTACATATACCCTGATGTACTCCACACAAATTACATATACCCTGATGTACTCCTCACAGATTACATATACCCTGATGTACTCCTCACACCTTACATATACCCTGATGTACTCCTCACAGCTTACATATACCCTGATGTACTCCTCACAGCTTACATATACCCTGATGTACTCCTCACAGCTTACATATACCCTGATGTACTCAACCCAGCTTACATATACCCTGATGTACTCCTCACAGATTACATATATCCTGATGTACTCCTCACAGATTACATATATCCTGATGTACTCCTCACAGTTTACATATACCCTGATGTACTCATCACAGCTTACATATACCCTGATGTACTCCTCACAGATTACATATATCCTGATGTACTCCTCACAGATTGCATATATCCTGATGTACTCCTTACATATACCCTGATGTACTCCTCACATATTACATATACCCTGATGTACTCCTCACAGATTACATATACACTGATGTACTCCTCACATATTACATATACCCTGATGTACTCCTCACATATTACATATATCCTGATGTACTCCTCACAGATTACATATACCTTGATGTACTCCTCACATATTACATATACCCTGATGTACTCCTCACATATTACATATACCTTGATGTACTCCTCACATATTACATATACCCTGATGTACTCCTCACATATTACATATACCCTGATGTACTCCTCACATATTACATATATCCTGATGTACTCCTCACATATTACATATACCCTGATGTACTCCTCACATATTACATATACCCTGATGTACTCCTCACATATTACATATATCCTGATGTACTCCTCACATATTACATATACCCTGATGTACTCCTCACATATTACATATATCCTGATGTACTCCTCACAGTTTACATATACCCTGATGTACTCCTCACAGATTACATATACCCTGATGTACTCCTCACAGATTACATATACCCTGATGTACTACTCACAGATTACATATACCCTGATGTACTCCTCACAATTTACATATACCCTGATGTACTCCTCACAGCTTACATATACCCTGATGTACTCCTCACAGATTACATATATCCTGATGTACTCCTCACAGATTGCATATATCCTGATGTACTCCTTACATATACCCTGATGTACTCCTCACATATTACATATACCCTGATGTACTCCTCACAGATTACATATACACTGATGTACTCCTCACAGATTACATATACCCTGATGTACTCCTCACAGATTACATATACCCTGATGTACTCCACACAGATTACATATATCCTGATGTACTCCTCATTGATTACATATACTCTGATGTACTCCTCACATATTACATATACCCTGATGTACTCCTCAGATTACATATACCCTGATGTACTCCTCACATATTACATATACCCTGATGTACTCCTCACATATTACATATACCCTGATGTACTCCTCACATCTTACATATACCCTGATGTACTCCACACAAATTACATATACCCTAATGTACTCCTCACAGATTACATATACCCTGATATACTCCTCACAGATTACATATACCCTGATGTTCTCCTCACATCTTACATATATCCTGATGTACTCCTCACAATTTACATATACCCTGATGTACTCCTCACAGTTTACATATACCCTGATGTACTCCGCACAGATTACATATATCCTGATGTACTCCTCACAGATTGCATATATCCTGATGTACTCCTTACATATACCCTGATTTACTCCTCACATATTACATATACCCTGATGTACTCCTCACAGATTACATATACACTGATGTACTCCTCACAGATTACATATACCCTGATGTACTCCTCACAGATTACATATACCCTGATGTACTCCACACAGATTACATATATCCTGATGTACTCCTCACAGATTACATATACCCTGATGTACTACTCACAGATTACATATACCCTGATGTACTCCTCACAATTTACATATACCCTAATGTACTCCTCACAGTTTACATATACCCTGATGTACTTCTCACAGATTACATATATCCTGATGTACTCCTCACATATTACATATACACTGATGTACTCCTCACAGATTACATATACCCTAATGTACTCCTCACAGATAACATATACCCAAATGTACTCCGCGCAGATTACATATACCCTGATGTACTCCTCACAGATTACATATACCCTGATGTACTCCTCACATATTACATATACCCTGATGTACTCCTCACATATTACATATACCCTGATGTACTCCTCACATATTACATATACCCTGATGTACTCCTCACATATTACATATACCCTGATGTACTCCTCACATATTACATATACCCTGATGTACTCCTCACATATTACATATACCCTGATGTACTCCTCACATATTACATATACCCTGATGTACTCCTCACATATTACATATACCCTGATGTACTCCTCACAGATTACATATACCCTGATGTACTCCTCACAGATTACATATATCCTGATGTACTCCTCACAGATTACATATACCCTGATGTACTCCTCACATATTACATATACCCTGATGTACTCCTCACATATTACATATACCCTGATGTACTCTTCACATATTACATATACCCTGATGTACTCCTCACAGATTACATATATCCTGATGTACTCCTCACATATTACATATACCCTGATGTACTCCTCACATCTTACATATAACATTATGTACTCCTCACATATTACATATACCCTGATGTACTCCTCACAGATTACATATACCCTGATGTACTCCTCACAGATTACATATACCCTGATGTACTCCTCACAGATTACATATACCCTGATGTACTCCTCACAGATTACATATACCCTGATGTACTCCTCACATATTACATATACCCTGATGTACTCCGCACAGATTACATATACCCTGATGTACTCCGCACAGATTACATATACCCTGATGTACTCCGCACATATTACATATACCCTGATGTACTCCGCACAGATTACATATATCCTGATGTACTCCTCACATATTACATATACCCTGATGTACTCCTCACATATTACATATATCCTGATGTACTCCGCACAGATTACATATACCCTGATGTACTCCTCACATATTACATATACCCTGATGTACTCCTCACATATTACATATATCCTGATGTACTCCTCACAGATTACATATATCCTGATGTACTCCTTGTTATCGTTTCTTTCTTTTTAAATATAAATACATTTTGAGCTAAAACGACTTTATTTCCACTGCTCAATTCTAATACAATCGATGTAACACCTGTGGTGTCAAAATGCTCACTGCGGCCCTAAATGTATGCCCTGAGGGGTGTAGAATCCAAAATGGGGTCATTTGGGGAGGGTCTCTATACCTCCGAACACTCCCAGATTCCAGGTGGTGTCCCGATCGGCCGCTGGCATGTCCCGGTGTCAACTGCATCTACGTTCTCAGGACACAGATCAGGGCCAGCGTCCACACATGGTCGAATCGGGCAAATGCCGGGGCCCCCTGCTCTTATAGGAGGGTCCACTCAGCTGACGGCTGCTTTATGCTGCCCAGCTCAATTTCACTTTGCACAAACTGGGGGTCTTTCATATTTGTTCTCCCGTTTCTGCCGCCGCGTGAGTTGCTCCGCAAAGAGTCCAGTAAGTCACATGGCACACTAGGGCCACATATGTCATATTACTAAACACTGCAGAATCGGGGTAATAAATATTGAGCTGTGATTCTCTGTTATCATCTGCTGTGTTAGTGAAATAAAGGAATAAAATGATATCTGCAGAATAAGAGAAACATTCGGACATTTCACCCCCACTTTTTATGGGGGGGGGGGTAATATATTGTCCCTTGTTGGCATTACTTTATCTGTCCTTCTGTTTTATGTCATTAGAAAATGTATAAATTTACCAGCAATTGTTTATATTTTCAAGAAAAATTCCAAAAAGCCTCCAGACAGATACAGAGTGATATATTCTGCAGATTATTACACCACTGACCTGTCTACAGATCTGCAGAACATTGCTCTGTCCTCTCCACCTCCTGACAGATACAGAGTGATATATTCTGCAGATTATTACACCACTGACCTCTCTACAGATCTGCAGAACATTGCTCTGTCCTCTACTGACAGATACAGAGTGATATATTCTGCAGATTATTACACCACTGACCTCTCTACAGATCTGCAGAACATTGCTCTGTCCTCTACTGACAGATACAGAGTGATATATTCTGCAGATTATTACACCACTGACCTCTCTACAGATCTGCAGAACATTGCTCTGTCCTCTACTGACAGATACATAGTGATATATTCTGCAGATTATTACACCACTGACCTCTCTACAGATCTGCAGAACATTGCTCTGTCCTCTACTGACAGATACAGAGTGATATATTCTGCAGATTATTACACCACTGACCTCTCTACAGATCTGCAGAACATTGCTCTGTCCTCTCCACCTCCTGACAGATACAGAGTGATATATTCTGCAGATTATTACACCACTGACCTGTCTACAGATCTGCAGAACATTGCTCTGTCCTCTACTGACAGATACAGAGTGATATATTCTGCAGATTATTACACCACTGACCTCTCTACAGACCTGCAGAACATTGCTCTGTCCTCTACTGACAGATACATAGTGATATATTCTGCAGATTATTACACCACTGACCTCTCTACAGATCTGCAGAACATTGCTCTGTCCTCTACTGACAGATACAGAGTGATATATTCTGCAGATTATTACACCACTACCCTCTCTACAGATCTGCAGAACATTGCTCTGTCCTCTCCACCTCCTGACAGATACAGAGTGATATATTCTGCAGATTATTACACCACTGACCTCTCTACAGATCTGCAGAACATTGCTCCTCTACAACCTGACAGATACAGAGTGATATATTCTGCAGATTATTACACCACTGACCCCTCTACAGATTTGCAGAACATTGCTCTGTCCTCTCCAGCTCCTGACAGATACAGAGTGATATATTCTGCAGATTATTACACCACTGACCTGTCTACAGATCTGCAGAACATTGCTCTGTCCTCTACTGACAGATACAGAGTGATATATTCTGCAGATTATTACACCACGGACCTCTCTAGAGATCTGCAGAACATTGCTCTGTCCTCTACTGACAGATACAGAGTGATATATTCTGCAGATTATTACACCACTGACCTCTCTACAGATCTGCAGAACATTGCTCTGTCCTCTACTGACAGATACACAGTGATATATTCTGCAGATTATTACACCACTGACCTGTCTACAGATCTGCAGAACATTGCTCTGTCCTCTACTGACAGATACAGAGTGATATATTCTGCAGATTATTACACCACTGACCTGTCTAGATATCTGCAGAACATTGCTCTGTCCTCTACTGACAGATACAGAGTGATATATTCTGCAGATTATTACACCACTGACCTCTCTAGATATCTGCAGAACATTGCTCTGTCCTCTCCACCTCCTGACAGATACAGAGTGATATATTCTGCAGAGTATTACACCACTGACCTGTCTAGAGATCTGCAGAACATTGCTCTGTCCTCTCCACCTCCTGACAGATACAGAGTGATATATTCTGCAGAGTATTACACCTATAACCTTCGGACCCCCATAGAGCACAGGTTCCCTGGATAAATTCCCCAATCTAGAAATGAAAACACTAAAAATGGTAAAAATAAATCTGTTTATTATAGAATCTGGTAGAATTTCTGTGCGGTTTTCTGTGGCTCCGGCCCTTTAACATGCGATGATCGGTGAGATGAAGAGGGGGAGGGTCCTTCTTCACACGTGGATATGGCCGCCAGTCCACCCTTACACAGCTCGATCCTGGATCAGAAGAAACCGGAAACGTTTTTCATATTTTTCAAAGTCGGATCCTAGAAAAGGAAAAAATACAAATAAGCAAAAAAATTCACAAAACCTTCACCACAAGGAGAAGATGAAGACGAGCGGAAGACGTCAGACTTACCGGATCTCGCGTCTGCTCATCACTGGAGGAGTCTTCATGGGAATTTCTGATGGTTTAGGTGGTAAAGACCACGATGTTGGGGTGACAACTGCAAAACAAACCAGAAATTCAGTGTCCAGGCGGCTGTAGAAGAGTCGTGAGGTGAGAAGATCATCAGTGGACGGCACTTACCTCACCTA